>NW_027428339.1:0-151300 GCF_047830755.1 Zonotrichia albicollis
TAAAAAAATGAGAATAAAATGAGAATAAAACGGAGGAAAATTGGGAATAAAATTGGGAAAAAATGACAATAAAATGGGGAAAAACTGGGAGAAAATTGGGAAAAATGGGGGAAAAATTTGGATAAAAATGAGAATTAAGTGGGAATAAAATGGGGGAAAATTGGGGAAAAATTGGGTAAAAAATGGGAATAAAATGGGGAAAAAATGGGAAAAAATTGAGTGAAAAATAAGAAAAAATTGGGAAAAAATCAGGAAAAAATTGGAAAAAAATGGGGAAAAATTAGAATAAAATGGGGGGAAATTGGGGAAAAATTTGGATAAAAAATGGGGGAAAATTGAGTTAAAAATAAGAAAAAATTGGTAAAAAAATGAGAATAAAATGGGAAAAAAATAGGAAAAAATCCGAAAAAAATCAGAAAAAATTGGGGGAATAAAACCAAAGAATTATTGATGAAAAAACAAGAAATAAATGGATTTTTTTTGATTTTTCAGCCCTTTTAAATGACCAAGAAGAGGAACCCCCCCGGTGCATCCCGACCGCCTGCGTGCGGCCCAGCCACCCCCTGAGGAGCTTTGGGAGCTCTCTGGAACCACAAATTTCCTACAATTCGGGTAAAAATTTATATAAAATCAATTTAGATTTATTGCTTTTATATTCCCCTTTTTTCCCTGAGTTTTTGGGATTTTTTTGGGATTTTTTCTGATTTTTTTTCGATTTTTTTCGATTTTTTTTCGATTTTTTTTTCCATTTTTTGCGGATTTTTTTCTAATTTTTTCGGGTTTTTTTCGAATTTTTTTCGAATTTTTTTCAATTTTTTTCCTCATTTTTTGCCAACTTTATCCCCCAAATTTTCCCATTCTTATCCCAATTTTTCCTCTTTTTTCCCTGATTTTTTTTTATTTTTTTCCAATTTTTTCCGATTTTTTTTCTATTTGTTTTAGTTTTTTTTCCCATTTTTTTTTCGAATTTTTTTCAATTTCTTCAATTTCTTTTCGATTTTTTCCCTTTTTTTTTCCCTGATTTTTGGGGATTTTTTTGGACTTTTTTCTGATTTTTTTCCGATTTTTTTTCGATTTTTTCCGATTTTTTTTCAAATTTTTTTGCGTTTTTTTTTCAATTTTTTCCCTTTTTTCTGATTTTTTTTTAGTTTTTTGCAATTTTTTTTCGAATTTTTTTGGATTTTTTCGAATTTTTTTCCCTTTTCTTTCCTGATTTTTTCAGATTTTTTGGGATATTTCTGGGATATTTTTTTTTATTTATTTCTAATTTTTTTTCAATTTGTTTTCTATTTTTTTCAATTTTTCCCCCTTTTTTTCCTGATTTTTTGGGATGTTTTTCGATTTTTTTCCGATTTATTTTCGATTTTTTTCTGCTTTATTTTTGATTTTTTTCTGAATCTTTTCCAAATTTTTTCCAAATTTTTTTCTACTTTTTTCGATTTTTTTCTCCTTGTTTTCCCTGATTTTTTGGGATTTTTTTTGAATTTTTTTTCCCTTTTTTTTTTATTTTTTCCTGATTTTTCGGATTTTTTTCTGATTTTTCTCAGATTTTTTCCTGAATTTTTTTCAATTTTTCCGATTTTTTCCCCCTTATTTTCTGATTTTTTTGGATTTTTTCAATTTTTTTTCCAATTCTTTTTCGATTTTTTTTCCGAGTTTTTTTTCAACTTTTTCCCCTTTTTTTTCCTGATTTTTTGGATTTCTTTCCCGAAATTTTCCAATTTTTATCCCAATTTTTTCCTGATTTTTTGGGATTTTTTTCGATTTTTTTTCGATTTTTTTTCCGATTCTTTTTTCAATTTTCTTCGATTTTTTCCTCCTGATTTTTTGGGATTTTTTTCGGATTTTTTTTTGGATTTTTTTTTTCGGTTTTTTTGTTTTATTATTTCGAAATTTTTTCCGATTTTTTTCGATTATTTCCCAATTTTTTTCTTCATTTCTTTGCTAATTTTATCCCAATATTTATCCCAATTTTTTCCCAGTTTTCCCCCAATTTTTCATCATTTTATTCCAATTTTTTCCCCAATTTATTTTCGTTTTATTTTGATTTTTCCCGAATTTTTTCCCCAATTTTTCCCCAATTTCCCTCCAATTTTTTCCCAATTAATTCCTAATTTTTCCTCATTTTAACATTAATTAATTTTTATTTTTCAGCTCCTTTCAAGCCTCGCCCTTCTCTGCTTCCAGAAACTTCCGAGGATCCCGAAAATTCCCCCGGATTCTTCCAATGTAAGAAATTCCCAAAAAATTCCAAAAAATTCCAAAAATGCCCAAAATTTCCAAAAAAATTCCAAAAAAAAATTCCCCAAAATTCCCCCAAAAATCCCCAAAAAATCCCAAAAAACTCCCCAAAAATTCCAAGAAAATTCCAAAAAATTCCCCAAAAAATCCCAAAAAAATCCCAAAAAATTCCCCAAAAATTCCCAAAAAATCCCAGAATTTTACCTCAATTTAATCCAAATTTTATTTTATTTTTCCCCAATTTTTTCTCATTTTATTTTCATTTTTTCTCCAATTTTTTCCCCATTTTATTTTAAATTATCCCCAATTTAATTTCAAGTTTTCGCCAATTTTTTCCCAATTTTTCCCCATTTTATTCAGATTTTTTTCTCAATTTTTTCCCAATTTATTCCAAATTTTTCCCCAATTCCAATTTTTTTTCCAATTTTTCCCCATTTTATTCCGATTTTTTCCCATTTTATTCTGAATTTTTTGCCAATTTTATTTAGATTTTTCCTATTTTATTCTGATTTTTTCCCAATTTTTCCCTCATTTTATTTCATTTTTTTTCCCTATTTTATTCCAATTATTTCCCTGATTTTCCCCCATTTTATTCTGATTTTTTCTCAATTTTTCCCCAATTTATTCCTAATTTTTTCCCAATTTTTTCCCAATTTTTCCTTACTTTATTCTGATTTTTCCCCAATTTTATCCCAATATTTTCTTAATTTTTCCCTAATTTATTCCAAATTTTTCCCCATTTTATTCTGAATTTTTCCCCCAATTTTATTTCAATTTTTCCCCATTTTAATCCAATTTTTTCCCTCATTTTTCCCATTTTTTCCCCAATTTATTCCAAATTTTTCCCAATTTTTTCCTATTTTATTCTGAATTTTTCCCCAATTTTTTTTAGTTGTTTTCCCAATTTTCCCCCATTTTATTCTGATTTTTCTTCCTGTTTTATTCTGATTTTTTCCCAATGTTTCCTCATTTTATTTCAATTTTTTCCCCATTTTATTCCAAGTTTTTTCCTCATTTTTCCCCATTTTATTCCAATTTTTTCCCCAATTTTTTCCCATTTTATTCTGATTTTTTTCCCATTTTTTCCCTCATTTTTTCCCAATTTTTCCCCATTTTATTCTGAATTTTTCCCCAATTTTATTTTTTTTTCCAATTTTTCCTTCATTTTATTTCAATTTTTCCCTAATTTTTCCCTATTTTATTCTGATTTTTTCGCAATTTTTCCCATATTTTATTTCAATTTTTTTCCCAATTTTTTCCCTCATTTTATCCCAATTTTTCCCCATTTCATTCCAATTTTTTCCCGATTTTTCCCCATTTTATTCTGAATTTTTCCCCAATTTTATTTCAATTTTTTCCCATTTTATTCTGATTTTCTCCCCAATTTTTTCCCCAATTTTTCCCCATTTTATTCTGATTTTTTTTCTCAATTTTTCCCTAATTTTTCCCATTTTATTCTGATTTTTCCCAATTTTTTCCCAAGTTTTTCCCTAATTTTTCCCCATTTTATTTTGATTTTTTTCTCAATTTTTCCCCAATTTATTCCCAATTTTTCCCCATTTTATTCTAATTTTTTCCCCAATTTTATTTAATATTTTTCCCATTTTTTCCCCATTTTATTCTGAATTTTTTCTCAATTTTTCTCCAATTTATTCCAAATTTTTCCCCAATTTTTCCCCAATTTATTCCAAATTTTTCCCCCATTTTATCCCAATTTTTTCCCCAATTTTTTCCTCTTTTATTCTGATTTTTTCCCGAATTTTATTCCAATTTTTCCCTAATTTTTCCCCATTTTATTCCAATTTTTTCCCCAATTTTATTCCAATTTTTTCCCAATTTTCCCCCAATTTGTTCTGATTTTTCTTCCTGTTTTATTCTGATTTTTTCCCAATGTTTCCTCATTTTATTTCAATTTTTTCCCCATTTAATTCTGATTTTTTCCCCAATTTTTCCCCATTTTATTCCAATTTTTTCCCCATTTTTTCCCATTTTATTTTGATTTTTTTCTCAATTTTTCCCCACTTTTATTCTGAATTTTTCCCATTTTATTCCAATTTTTTCCCCATTTTATTCTGATTGTCTCCCCATTTTTTTCCCACATTTTCCCATTTTAATCTGATTTTTTCCCCAATTTTATTTTTAATTTTTTCCCTATTTCCCCCTAAAAACCCAGAAAAAAATTCCAAAAAAATCGACCTATTTTAAAAATTCCAAATTTGCATAAAATTTGCATAAAATTTACATATGATTAGTGTAAAATTTGCATATGATTTGCATATTTTCACAGGTTTATGAGCAGGACGAGCTGAGTGAGCAGATGGCGAGTCTGGAGGGGTTGATGAAGCAGCTGAATGCAATTACAGGGGCGGCTTTTTAATTAGAAATAATTAATTAAAATTTCATTAAAAAATTCCCTAAAAATTCCAAAAAATTCAGGAAAAATTCCTTAAAAATTCAGGAAAAAATTCCCCAAAAAATCCCCAAAAAATCTGGAAAAATCTCCAAAAAATTCTGGAAAAATTCACAAAAAATTCTGGAAAAAGTCCCAAAAAAAAGCAGAAAAAATCCCCCAAAAAATCCAGAAAAATTCCCAAAAAATTCTGGAAAAATTCCCCAAAAAATGCAGAAAATTTCCCAAAAAATCCACAAAAAATTGCCAAAGATTCTGGAAAAAATTCCCAAAAAAATCCCAAAAATTCCCAAAAAAATTCAGAAAAAATCCCAAAAAATTCTGGAAAAAATTCCCAAAAAATTCCCCAAAAAATTCAGAAAAATTCCAAAATATTCTGGAAAAATCCCAAAAAAATTCCCAAAAAATTCATAAAAAATCCGGAAAAATTCCCCCAAAAATTCCTAAAAAATTCTCTAAAAATACTCAAAAAAAGTCCAGAAAAATTCCCAAAAAATTCTGGAAAAAAATCCCAAAGAATTCCCAAAAAAATCCCAAAAATTCTGGAAAAAAATCCCCAAAAAATCCCAAAAATTCTGAAAAAATTCCCCCAAAAACCTGCAAAAAATTCACCAAAAAATCCCTAAAAAATTCCGGGAAAATTCCCAAAAATTCACAAAAAATTCCCTAAAATTCTGGAAATATTCCCTCAAAAAATACACAAAAAATTCCCCAAAAATTCCACAAAAAATTCACAAAAAATTCCACAAAAAATCCCCCAAAAATCCGGAAAATTTCCCAAAATATCCAAAAAAATGTGAAAAAATTCCCTCAAAAATCTGCAAAAAATTCACCAAAAAATCCCCAAAAAATTCCGGGAAAATTCCCAAAAATTCACAAAAAATTCTATAAAATTCTGGAAATATTCCCTCAAAAATTCCAAAAAAATTCCTTCAAATATTCCCCAAAATTTCCCAAAAAATCTCCGAAAATTCCACAAAAAATTCACAAAGATTCTGGAAAAAACTCACAAAAAATTCCACAAAAAAATCCCAAAAAATCCAGAAAAATTCCCCAAAAATTCCCCAAAAATTCCAAAAAAATCCCCCAAAATTCCACAAAAAAATTGTGGAAAAATGCCCAAAAACTGCCCACAAAATTCCCCAAAAAATCCCCAAAATTTCCCTAAAAATTCCCGAAAGAATTCCTAAAATTCCACAAAAAAATCCCAAAAAATTCTGGAAAAATTTCTCAATAAATCCCAAAAATTTCCCAGAAAAATTTTTAAAATTTATTCCAGATTTCCCCAAAAATTCCAGAAAAACTTCCCAAAAATTCTCAAAAAATTCTACAAAACTCCAAAAAAAATTCCCAAAAAAAATCCCCCAAAAATTCTAAAAAAGTTCTAAGAAAATTTCCAAAAAAATCCCCAAATATCTACAAAAAATCCCTGAAAAATTTCTAAAATTTCCAAAAAAATTCCCTAAAATTCCCCGAAAAATTTCCCCAAAAATTCCCCCAAAAATTTTCAAAATTCCGAAAAAAAATGCCCCAGATTTTCTCAACTCATTCATAAAAATCCCATAAAATCCCAATAAAAAATTCAAAATTAATTCCTCAAAATTAAAATTTTGAAAAATTAAAATTAAAAAGTTCTGTTAAAAATTCACTTTAAATTTCCAAAAAATTCCAAAATTCCCCAAGAAAATTCTGAAAAATTCACATAAAAATAAAAATAAATTCAAAAAAAATTCCATAAAAAATTTCTCCCAAAATTCGATAAAATTCCAAAAAAATCCCCAAGAATTCCACAAAAAAAATTTTTAAAAAACCCAGAAAAAACTCCCAAAAAATTAAAATTTCTCCCAAAAAATTCAGAATTTTCATTAAAAAAAAATTACTAAAAAATTCAAATATTTTTCCCTCAAAATTCAGAATTTTTTCTCAAAAATTTTGGAATTTTTCATTTAAATTTCCTGAATTTTCCCCCAAACTCAAGAAATTCAACTTTTAGTGGGTGAGTGGGCGTGGCATAGTCTCCCTCATTACCATAATTTATGCTAATTTATGCTAATTTATTCATTAGAGAAGGATTTTTGTAGCGTTTTTAGTGGGGAAAAATTTGAATTTTTCCCTTCAAGTTTTCTTGTAGGAAATCTTCAATAAAGTTTTCGTAGAAAAATTCTGATTGTGTGGCGTTCATTAATTTTTAATTAATTCATTCTTGATTGATTTCAAGTGTGCAAGGTTTTCCCGCCAAAAATTCGAGGATTTCCCGCCAAATTTTCGAGAATTTCCCACCAAGAATCACGAAATTTCCCGCCAAAATTTTCCCACCAAAATTTTGAGTTTCCCGCCAAAAATCACAAAATTTCCCGCCAAAAATCCCGCCAAGAAATCGAGGATTTCCCGCCAAAAATTCCCCAAGTATTTTCTTCCAACATTTCCCGCCAAAATTTACCAAAACTTTGAGAACTTTCCCGCCAAAACCTGGAGAGTTTCCCGCCGAATTTTCTAAAATTTCCCGCCAAAAATTCCCAGCTAAGTTTGGAGGATTTCCCGCCAAAATTTCCCGCCAAAAATCCTCCCAGTTCCCGCTAAAATATTCCCCCAAGATTTTGAGGATTTCCCGCCAAAATTTCCCTCTAAATTTCTGGCAAAATTTCCGGCCAAAACTCTGAAGATTTTCTTCTAAAATTTCCCGCCAAAAATTCTGAACTTTCCCGCCGAAAATTCCTGGCAAAATTTTGAGGATTTCCCGCCAAAAAATCCGACCTTTCCCATCATTTCCCGCCAAAATTTTCCCGCCAAAATTTTCTGCCAAAAATTCAAAGATTTCCCGCCAAAAATTCCCAGCATTTTAAGAATTTCTGCCAAGATTTCTCGCCGAAACTCTGAGAATTTTCCCGCCAAAACCTGGAGAGTTTCCCGCCAAAATTTTCCAGCTAAATGTTGAGGCTTTCCCGCCAAAAATTCCCGCCGAAAAATCTGGACTTCACATTATTTCCCGCCAAAATTTTGGGAGTTTCCAGCCTAAATTTTCCCGCGAAAATTTCCCGTGAAAATATTCCGCCAAGATTTTGAGGATTTCCCGCCAAAATTTCCCTCCAAATTTTCCAGTGATTTCTGCCAAAATTTCCCGCCAAAACTCCAAAGATTTTCTTCCAAAATTTCCCGCCAAAAATTCTGAGCTTTCCCACAATTTTCCCGCCAAAAATTTGAAGATTTCCCGCCAAAAATTCCCAATGTTTTAAGAATTTTTGCCAAAATTTACCAAAAGTTTGAGAATTTTCCCGCCAAATTTTCTAAAATTTTCCAGCTAAATGTTGAGGCTTTCCCGCCAAAATTTCCCGCCAAAAAACCTGACCTTCATACAATTTCCCGCCAAAATTTTCCTGCCAAAATTTGCCGCCAAAACTCCGAGGATTTTCTTCCAAAATTTCTCGCCAAAAATTCTACATTTTCCCACCGAAAATTCCCGGCACAATTTTGAGGATTTCCCGCCAAAATTCCCGCCACAATTTTCCCGCCAAAACTTCCCGCCAAAAATTCTGAACTTACCCACCATTTCCCGCCAAAATTTAGGGAATTTCCCGCCAAATTTTCCGGAATTTCCCGTGAAAACTTAGAGGGTTTCCCGCCAAAATTTTGACGGTTCCCTGCAAAATATTTCCTGCCAGAACTTTCAGGATTTCCCGCCAAAATTTCCTGCGAAAATTAAAAGGATTTCCCGCCAAAACCCCCAAAAATTCCCGCCAAAATTGAAATCGTTTCCGGGCATAATTTCCTCCAATAATTTCACATCAAAATTTCCCGCCAAAAATCCCCTAAATTCCCGCCAAAATATTCCGCCAAAATTTTGATGCTTTCCCGCCAAAAAGTCACGCCATAATTCCAAAATTTCCCGCCAAAACCGTCCTCCAAAATGTCAAAAAGTTTACGACAGAATTTCCCGCCAAAACTTCCATGATTTCAAACCACAATTTCCCGCCAAAATCCCCGAAATTCCCGCTCAAAAATTTCCGTGAAAATTTCCCGCCAAAATTTCGAGAATTTCCCGCCAAACTTTTACAGATTTCCCGCCAAAATTGTCCACCATAATTTCTACACTTTCCCGCCAAAATTCCCAAAAATTCCCGTGAAAATTCCAGACTTTCCCGCCAAAATTTCCATAATTTTAGACAGAACTTTCCGCCACAATTTCCCGCCAAAATTTTCATGGTTTTCTGCCACAATTTCCCGCCAAAAATTCGAGAATTTCCCGCCAAAATTCTACACCATTATTTTTACACTTTCCTACCAAAATTTCTCTCCAACTTTTTAGGAATTTCCCGCCAAAATTTTCCAGGATTTCCCGCCAAAATTTCGAGAATTTCCCGCCCAACTTTTACCGGTTTCCCGCCAAAATTTTCCACCATTATTTTTACACTTTCCCACCAAAATTTCCCGCCAAAATTTCCAGAATTTCCCGCCAAAATTGTCCACCATTATTTTTACAGTTTCCCGCCAAAACTTCCAGCCACAATTCCAGAACTTTCCGCCAAAATTTCCCGCCAAAATTTCAAGGGTTTCCCGCCAAATCTTTCTGCCAACATTTCAACGGTTTCCCGCCAAAATTTCGAGAATTTCCCGCCAAAATTTTCCACCATTATTTTTGCTCTTTCCGCCAAAATTTCCGGCTGGAATTCCAGAATTTTCCACCACAATTTCCCGCCAAAATTTTAAGGGTTTCCTGCCACATTTTTCCATTGACATTTCAACAATTTCCCGCCAAAATTTCAACAATTTCCCTCCAAACTTTTACCGGTTTCCCGCCAAATTTTCCCACCCTAATTCCCAAAAATTCCCGTGAAAATTCCACGCTTTCCCGCCAAAATTTCCATAATTGTCAACGGAATTTTCTTCCACAGTTTCCCGCCAAATATTTTGGCTGATATTTCAACAATTTCCCGCCAAAATCTCGAAAATTTCCCGCCAAAACTTTCCCCCATTATTTTTACACTTTCCTGCCACAATTTCCCGCCAAAATTTCGAGAATTTCCCGCCAAACTTTTACCCGTTTCCCGCCAAAATTTTCCACCATTATTTTTGCACTTTCCCGCCACAATTTCCCGCCAAAATTGTAAGGGTTTCCCGCCATATCTTTCCAGACTTTCCCACCAAAAATTCCAGACTTTTCCGCCAAAATTTCCCGCCAAAATTTCACCGGTTTCCCGCCAAAATTTTCCACCATTATTTTTACACTTTCCCGCCAAAATTTCCATAATTTTTTGGACATAATTTTCCGCCAATATTTCGAGAATTTCCCGCCAAAATTCTCCACCATTATTTTTACACTTTCCCGCCAAAATTTCCATAATTTCTGGAATTTTTTACCATAATTTCCCGCCAAAATTTTAAGGGTTTCCCGCCAAATTTTTCTGCCAACATTTCAACACTTTCCCGCCAAAACATCCCAGAAGTTCCCGTCAAAATTTCGAGAATTTCCCGCCAAAATTTCCATAATTTTTCGACAAAATTTTCCGCCAAAATTTTAAGGATTTCCCTCCAAATTTTTCCGCCTACATTTCAAGAATTTCCCGCCAAAATTTCGAGAATTTCCCGCCAAACTTTTACTGGTTTCCCACCAAAATGGGCCACCATAATTTCTACACTTTCCCGCCAAAATTCCCAAAAATCCCCGCGAAAATTCCACACTTTCCCGCCAAAATTTCCATAATTTTCAACAGAATTTTCTTCCAAAATTTCCCGCCAAATATTTTGGTTGATATTTCAACAATTTCCCACCAAAATCTCGAAAAATTCCCGCCAAAACTTTCCCCCATTATTTTTACACTTTCCTGCCACAATTTCCCGCCAAAATTTCGAGAATTTCCCGCCAAACTTTTACCGGTTTCCCGCCAAAATTTTCCACCATTATTTTTGCACTTTCCCGCCACAATTTCCCGCCAAAATTGTAAGGGTTTCCCGCCAAATCTTTCCAGACTTTCCCGCCAAAAATTCCAGACTTTTCCGCCAAAATTTCCCGCCAAAATTTTGGAATTTCCCGCTAAAATAACCCGCGAAAGTTTAAGGGATTTCCCGCCAAAATTTCGTAAATTTCCCGCCAAACTTCTACTGGTTTCCCGCCAAAATTTTTCACCATAATTTCTACACTTTCCCGCCAAAACTCCCAAAAATTCCCGCAAAAATTCCGCCCTTTCCCGCCAAAATTCCCATAATTTTCGACGGAATTTTCTTCCACAGTTTCCCGCCAAATCTTTCGGCTGATATTTCAACAATTTCCCGCCAAAATTTCGAGAATTTCCCGCCAAACTTTTACCCGTTTCCCGCCAAAATTTTCCACCATTATTTTTGCACTTTCCCGCCACAATTTCCCTCCAAAATTGTAAGGGTTTCCCGCCAAATCTTTCCAGACTTTCCCGCCAAAAATTCCAGACTTTTCCAGCCAAAATTTCCCGCCAAAATTTCGAGGGTTTCCCGCCAAATCTTTCTGCCAAAATTTCGAGATTTTCCCGCCAAAATTTCCCGCCAAAATTTCGAGGGTTTCCCGCCAAATCTTTCTGCCAAAATTTCAACGGTTTCCCGCCAAAATTTCGAGAATTTCCCGCCAAAATTTCCCGCCAAAATTTCGAGGGTTTCCCGCCAAATCTTTCTGCCAAAATTTCGAGAATTTCCCGCCAAAATTTCCCGCCAAAATTTCGAGGGTTTCCCGCCAAATCTTTCTGCCAACATTTCAACGGTTTCCCGCCAAAATTTCGAGAATTTCCCGCCAAAATTTCCCGCCAAATTTCGAGGGTTTCCCGCCAAATCTTTCTGCCAACATTTCAACGGTTTCCCGCCAAAATTTCCCGCCAAAATTTCGAGGGTTTCCCGCCAAATCTTTCTGCCAACATTTCAACGGTTTCCCGCCAAAATTTCGAGAATTTCCCGCCAAAATTTCCCGCCAAATTTCGAGGGTTTCCCGCCAAATCTTTCTGCCAACATTTCAACGGTTTCCCGCCAAAATTTCGAGAATTTCCCGCCAAAATTTCCCGCCAAATTTCGAGGGTTTCCCGCCAAATCTTTCTGCCAACATTTCAACGGTTTCCCGCCAAAATTTCGAGAATTTCCCGCCAAAATTTCGAGGGTTTCCCGCCAAATCTTTCTGCCAACATTTCAACGGTTTCCCGCCAAAATTTCGAGAATTTCCCGCCAAAATTTCCCGCCAAAATTTCGAGGGTTTCCCGCCAAATCTTTCTGCCAACATTTCAACGGTTTCCCGCCAAAATTTCGAGAATTTCCCGCCAAAATTTCCCGCCAAAATTTCGAGGGTTTCCCGCCAAATCTTTCTGCCAACATTTCAACGGTTTCCCGCCAAAATTTCGAGAATTTCCCGCCAAAATTTCCCGCCAAAATTTCGAGGGTTTCCCGCCAAATCTTTCTGCCAACATTTCAACGGTTTCCCGCCAAAATTTCGAGAATTTCCCGCCAAAATTTCCCGCCAAAATTTCGAGGGTTTCCCGCCAAATCTTTCTGCCAACATTTCAACGGTTTCCCGCCAAAATTTCGAGAATTTCCCGCCAAAATTTCCCGCCAAAATTTCGAGGGTTTCCCGCCAAATCTTTCTGCCAACATTTCAACGGTTTCCCGCCAAAATTTCGAGAATTTCCCGCCAAAATTTCCCGCCAAAATTTCGAGGGTTTCCCGCCAAATCTTTCTGCCAACATTTCAACGGTTTCCCGCCAAAATTTCGAGAATTTCCCGCCAAACTTTTCCTCGTTTCCCGCCAAAATTTTCCACCATTATTTTTACACTTTCCCGCCAAAATTTCCATAACTTTTGGACAGAATTTTCCACCACAATTTCCCGCCAAAATTTAAGAGGATTTCCCGCCAAAATTTTGAGAGTTTCCCGCCAAAATTTTCCAGGATTTCCCGCCAAAATTTTTGTGCAAAAACTTCCAGAATGTCTTAATAAATTGAATTTTTCCCCGCCAAAATTTTTCTCCAACTTTTCAGGAATTTCCCGCCAAAATTTTCCAGGATTTTCCCGCCAAAATTTGGAGAATTTCCCGCCAAAAATTCCAGACTTTCCTGCCAAAATTTCCTTAATTTTTAGACAAAATTTTCCGCCACAATTTCCCGCCAAAATTTTTAGAATTTCCCCGCCAAAATTTCCAAAAATTCCCGCCAAAATTTTCTCGAATTTCCCGCCAAAATTTTTTCATAATTTCCCCCCAAAACTCAAAATTTCCCTCAAAATTTCCCTCAAAATTTTTCTCCATTTTTACCCCAAAAATTCAAATTTTTTCTCCAAACTTTTGCCATTTTTCTCCCAAAAAATTCTCATTTTTTTCCCAAAATATTCCCAATTTTCTCCCTTAAAATTTCCCATTTTTACCCCCAAAATTCCCAATTTTTCCCACCAAAAAATTCCAATTTCTCCCAAATTTCCCCCCAAAAAAATGAAATTTTCCAAACTTTTTAAAATCCATTTCTTTATTTACACATTTCCATTTTTTCCAGCTCCAACTTTCCCTTAAAAACCCCAAAAAAATTCCCAAAAAAAATCCCAAAAAATTCCCAAAAAAATTCCAAAAAAATTCCAAATAAAATTCCCAAAAAATTCCCAAAAATTTCCCAAAAATTTCCCCAAAAAATTCAAATTTTATTTTTTTAACGTGGAGCCTCAAAAACAAAAAAAATCCAAAAAAATTCAAATTAAAATTAAAATTTTTATTTGGGATTTTTAAAATTTTTTGAAATTTTTTAAAATTATTTACATCCAAAAATAATAAAAGATAAATGTAATTTTTTTAGGTATTAAAAAAAGGCATTTTATGCAAATTTTATGCAAATTTTATGCAAATTTTATGCAAATTTTATGCAAATTTTATGCAAATTTTATGCAAATTTTGCTGTATTTTTTGCAATTTTTACACTCGATTTTCTGCACATTTATGCAAATTTTATGCAAATTTATTTGCAAAATTTTTCGCAATTTTTTGCAGAATTTTTGCAGATTTTTTTCGCATTTTTAATGCAAATTTTATGTAAATTTTATGCAAATTTTATGCAAATTTTATGCCCAAACCTTCGGAAAATTAAAAATTCCAAAGGGTCCAAAGTGCCTCAAAAATTGGGGATTTTTTTTTTTCCAGGATTTTCTTCCTTGGGGTTTCAATACCTAAAAAAGAAATGAAAAAAATTAATTTTTAATTAAATTTTAATTAAAAAATTAGAAAAAAAATTCAAATTTTTTAAAATTTTATTTTATTTTTTTTCTGATTTTTTTTTTATTTTATTCCCATTTTTATTTCAATTTTTTCCTCAAAAATTTCAAATTTTTTCCCCAATTTTTCCCTCAAAAATTCAATTTTTTCCCCAAAAAAACCCCATTTTTTCCCTATAAAATTCAAATCTTTCCCTAAAAATATTCAAAATATTTCCCCTCAAAAAAACCAAATTTTTCCCCCAAAAAAATCCCATTTTTCCTCAAAAATTTCGAATTTCATCCCTAAAAATTTCAAATTTTCTCCAAAAAAATTCCATTTTTTCCCCAAAAAATTCAAATCTTTTCCCCTAAAAAATTCAAATTTTCTCCCAAAAAATTTCCAGTTTTTTCCCAAAAAAATCCCAATTTTTTCCCCAATTTTTCATTCAAAAAACTCCAATTTTTTTCCAAGAAAATCCCATTTTCCCCAAAAAAATTCAAATTTTTTCCCTTAAAAAATTCAAATTTTCTCCCAAGAAACCCCAAATTTTTTCCCAAAAAATTCAAATTTTTTCCCATTTTTCCTCTTAAAAAATTCAACTTTTTTCCCCTAAAAACTCAATTTTTTCCCCAATTTTCCATTCGAAAAATTCAAATTTTTTCTTCATTATCCCCCCAAAAAATTCAATTTTTTTCCCAATTTTCCCCTCAAAAAAAATTCCAATTTTTCCCCATTCTTACCACAAAAAAATTCAAATTTTCCCAAAAAAAATCCCCAATTTTTTCCCATTTTTCCCCAATTTTCCCCTCCAAAAATTCAAATTTTTCCCCAAAAAATTCCAATTTTTCCCCAAAAAATTCAATTTGTTTCCCCATTTCTCCCCCATTTTTCCCCAATTTTCCCCCCAAAAAATTCGATTTTTACCCCAAAAAAATACTATTTTTTCCCCATTTTTTCCCCATTTTTTCCCCAATTTTCACCCAAAAAATTCGATTTTTTTTCCCCAAAAAATTCAAATTATTTTCCCAAAAAATTAATTTTTTTTCCCCATTCTTTCCCAATTTTCCTCTCAAAAAAATTCCAATTTTTTCCCCAATTTTCCCCCAAAAAATTCGAATTATTTCCAAAAAAAATCCCAAATTTTTCCCAAATAAATTCAAATTTTTTCCCCAATTTTCCCCTAAAAAATTCAAATTTTTCCCAATTTTCCCCTCAAAAAAATTCCAATTTTTTCCCCATTTTTCCCCTAAAAAAATTCAAATATTTCCCCAAAAAAATTCAAAATTTTTTCCAACTTTCCCCTTAAAAAATTCAAATTTTTTCCAAAAAAACCCAATTTTTTCCCCAATTTTCCCCCCAAAAAAATTCAAATTTTTCCCCCAAAAATTCAAATTTTTCCCCAAAAAATTCAATTTTTTCCCCATTTTTTCCCCAATTTTCCCCCCCAAAAAATTCAAATTATTTTTCCAAAAAATTCAATTTTTTTCCCCATTTTCCCCCATTTTTTCCCCAATTTTCACCCAAAAAATTTGATTTTTTTCCCCAAAAAATTTAAATTATTTTCCCAAAAAATTAAATTTTTTTTTTCCCATTTTTCCCCAATTTTCCCCTCAAAAAAATTCCAATTTGTTCCCCATTTTTCCCCCAAAAAAATTCAATTTTTCCCCAAAAAAATCCCAATTTTTTCCCATTTTTCCCCCCAATTTTCCCCTCCAAAAATTCAAATTTTTCCCAAAAAAATCCCAATTTTTTCCCAAATAAATTCAAATTTTTTCCCATTTTTCCCCTTAAAAAATTCAAAATTTTCCCATTAAAAATTCAGATTTTTTCCAAAAAAATCCCATTTTTTCCCCAATTTTTCCCTTAAAAAATCCAAATTTTTTACCCAAAATTTCAAATTTTTTCCCAAAAAATTCAGATTTTTTTCCATTTTTCCCATCAAAAATTCAAATTTTTTTCCCCAAAAAATTCCAATTTTTTTCCAATAAAATCCCATTTTTTCCCCCTAAAAATTCAATTTTTTCCCTGTTTTTTCTCTCAAAAAATTCAAATTTTTCCCAAAAAATTTCCTATTTTTTTCCTGATTTCCGCCTTGAAAAATTCAAATATTTTCCACCAATTTTCCCCTTAAAAAATTCAAATTTTTCCCCATAAAATTCAAATTTTTCTCCCATTTTTTCCCCCCAAAAATTCCCATTTTTTCCCCATTTTTCCTCCAATTCCCACCAAATTTTTTTTCAATTATTCCCCAATTTTTCCCCCCATAAAAATTCAAATTTTTCCATTTAAAAATTCCATTTTTTCTCACCCATTTTTAGGTTTCATTTCCATTTTCTGCTTCATTTTTGTCATTTTTGGACAAAACCTCAGCCAGCAAAGCTTCCTCCAGTTTTTTCCTCACGGCTTGAACTCTTTCTTCTTGTTTCCTACAAAAAATTCAATTTTTAATTAAAAATAATTAATTTTTTGGCTCAAAAATTCCATTTTTTACACCCAAAAAAATCCATTTTTAATGGTGAAAAAATTCAATTTTTTCCCTAAAAAATTCCTTTTTTTTTCTCTAAAAATTTCATTTTTTTAACCCAAAAATTCAAATTTTTTACCCAAAATTTCTCACTTTTTTACCAAAAAAAATGCATTTTTTTGCTCTAAAAATTCAAATTTTTTACCCCAAAAAATCGGTTTTTTATGTGAAAAAATTCAATTTTTTTACCTTAAAAATCTCCATTTTTTGGCCTAAAAATGCAATTTTTTACCCTAAAAATCCCATTTTTTTATCCTAAAAATTGCATTTTTTGCCCAAAAAATTCCAATTTTTTCCCCCCAAAAATTCCAATTTTTTCCCCCCAAAAATTCCATTTTTTTTGCCCCAAAAATTCCATTTTTTACCCCAAAAAAATCTCTTTTTAATGGTTAAAAAATTCCACTTTTTTTTCCTTAAAAATCCAATTTTTTTACTTGGAAAATTTCATTTTTCTAACCCCAAAAATTCAAATCTCTTACCCAAAAAATTCCATTTTTTTTGCCCTAAAAATCCATTTTTTTCCCAAAAATTCCATTTTTTTTGACCCAAATATTTCACTTTTTTACCCAAAAAATTCCAAATTTTTTGGAGATTTTTTGGCAAGTTTTTTGGGAATTTATGGGGTTTTTTTAGGAACTTTTTTTATTTTTTGGGGGTTTTTTTTTATTTTTTAGGATATTTTTGGGGAGTTTTGGATGGATTTTTTTAGGGAATTTTTTCAACATTTTTTGAAATTTTTTTGGGGTTTTTTTGTGTTTTTTTTGAGAATTTTTGGGGGATTTTTTGGGGGAATTTTTTCAGATTTTTTTGGGATTTTTTGGGGGAATTTTTGGGGATTTTTTGTGGAATTTTTGGGGCATTTTTGGGGATTTTTTGGGGAATTTTTCAGAATTTTTTTGTGAATTTTTGGGGATTTTTTTTGGATTCTTTTTTGGAGTTTTTTGGATTTTTTAGGGAGTTTTTGGGAAATTTGGGGGGATTTTTTTCGGGATTTTTTTTATTTCTGGGCTTTTTTTTTGAGGACTTTTTGGGGATTTTTTAAGAATTTTTCTGCGAATTTTTGGGGAATTTTTCCAGATTTTTTTCGGGAATTTTTGGGTGATTTTTGGGAATTTTTTGTGAATTTTTTAGGATTTTTTGGAGACTTTTTCAGGAATTTTTTGGGATTTTTTGGGAGATTTTTTGGATTTTTGGGGAATTTTTGGGGGATTTTTTCAGGATTTTTTGGGCATTTTTGGGGGATTTTTTGCAAATTTTTGGGGAATTTTTTCAGAATTTTTTCCGGGTTTTTTTTGGATTTTTAAAGATTTTCTGGGATTTTTTTGGGAATTTTTTAGGGATTTTTTGGGAAATATTTAGGAAATTTTTTTACTAATTTCTTGGAGAGTTTTTTGGGGATTTTTTTGAAAACTTTTTTGAGGAATTTTTGGGATTTTTTTTGGAATTTTTGGGGGGAATTTTTCCAGATTTTTTTTTATATTTTTGAGGATTTTCTGGGAATTTTTTACAAAATTTTTTGGGATTTTTTCGGGATTTTTTCGGGATTTTTTGGGGATTTTTTCGGGATTTTTTGGGGAATTTTTTGGGTTATTTTTAGGAATTTTTTGGGATTTTTCAGGATTTTTTTGAGATTTTTTGGGGGATTTTGGGGAGTTTTTTGAGATTTTTTTGGGATTTTTTTCGAGATTTTTTGGGATTTTTTTGCGGTTTTTTTTGAGGATTTTTTTGGGATTTTCTAGGAATTTCTTATCAAATTTTTTGGGGATTTTTTGAGATTTTTTGGGGAACTTTTGGGGAATTTTTTGGGATTTTTTTAAGAATTTTTGGGGCGATTTTTTGTGAAAAAAATCGGATTTTTTGGGGGATTTTTTGGGGAATTTTTTGCGATTTTTTTGTGAAAAAAATCTAAATTTTTGGGGGGATTTGTGTGGAATTTTTTGGGGAATTTTTTGCAATTTTTTACGAATTTTTTGGGCGATTTTTTGTGAAAAAAATCCAACTTTTTGGGAATTTTTTGGGCAAATTTTATGGAATTTTTTGGCCATTTTTTTTGCAATTTTTTCCTAATAAAAAGTGAATTTTTTCTATATTTTTAACCCACCTAATATCCTCATCAGTGACCACAAAAGCCCTGCACAGGGGCTGGGCCGTGTTCAACCAAATCCCTGGGAAAATGGGAAATTTTATGTCAAAAAATCCAAATTTTGGGGGATTTTTTTGGGATTTTTTAGGAATTTTTAGGGAATTTTTTGAGAATTTTTTCAGGATTTTTTGGGGATTTTTTCGGGATTTTTTGTGAATTTTTTAGGAATTTTTTGGGGATTTTTTCAGGAATTTTTTGGGGTTTTTTTGGGGGATTTTTTGTGAATTTTTGGGGAATTTTTTCAGAATTTTTTCGGGATTTTTTTGGATTTTTTCGAGATTTTTTGGGATTTTTTTCGGGATTATTTTGGGATTTTTTTGAGGATTTTTGGGGGATTTTTTGGGGAATTTTTTCAGAATTTTTTGGGGATTTTTTGCGAATTTTTGGGGAATTTTTTGTGGATTTTTTAGGAATTTTTTGGGGAATTTTTCAGAATTTTTTGGGGATTTTTTGGGAATTTTTTGGGTATTTTTGGGGAATATTTTAGAGAATTTTTGGGGAATTTTTGGGGTTTTTTTGGGATTTTTCAGAATTTTTTCAGAATTTTTTGGGTTATTTTTAGGAAATTTTTGGGGACTTTTTTGGGATTTTTTGGCGATTTTTTTGGGAATTTCTTGGGAAATTTTTGGGTGATTTTTTTGGGATTTTCTGGAACTTTTTGAGGAATTTTTTTGGGGACTTTTTAGGATTTTTTTCAGAATTTTTTCCGGGCTTTTTGGGGAATTTTTTGGGGGATTTTTGGGGAATTTTTGGGATTATTTTTAGGAATTTTTAGGGATTTTTTAGTGATTTTTAAGGAATTTTTTGGGGAATTTTTTGCGATTTTTTAGGATTTTTTTGGGCCATTTTTTGTGAAAAAAATCCGATTTTGGGGGAGATTTTTTGGGTTATTTTTAGAAATTTTTTTGCGATTTTTTCGCGATTTTTTGTGTGATTTTTTGTAAAAAAAATCCGATTTTTTGGGAATTTTTTGGGCATTTTTTGCCCAAATTTTATGGAATTTTTTTTAAATTTTTTGTGAGTAAAAACTAAATATTTCATCACATTTTAACCCACCTAATATCCTCATCAGTGACCACAAAAGCCCTGCACAGGGGCTGTGTTGTGTTCAACCAAATCCCCGGGAAAATGGGAAATTTCACATTCAAAAATCCAAATTTTGGAGGAAAAATTCAGGAATTTTTGGGGATTTTTGGGGCATTTTTGGGGAATATTTTGGGTATTTTTGGGGAATATTTTGGGGATTTTTTTGGGGATTTTTTCGGGATTTATCGTGAATTTTTTAGGAATTTTTTGGGGATTTTTTCAGGAATTTTTTGGGATATTTTTTGGGGGATTTTTTTGGATTTTTGGGGGATTTTTTGTGAATTTTTGGGAAATTTTTTCAGAATTTTTTTTGGGATATTTTTGGATTTTTTCGAGATTTTTTGGGGATTTTTTTCGGGATTATTTTGGGATTTTTTTGAGGATTTTTGGGGGATTTTTTGGGGAATTTTTTCAGGATTTTTTGCGAATTTTTTGGGGAATTTTTTGTGGATTTTTTTCGGGATTTTTTCAGAATTTTTTGGGGATTTTTTTGGATCTTTTGGGGGTATTTTTTTTGGATTTATTAGGTAATTTTTGGGGAATTTTTTGGGTGATTTTGGGGATTTTTTTTCAGGATTTTTTAGAAATTTTTTGGGGATTTTTTGGGTTATTTTTAGAAGTTTTTCGGGATTTTTTTTGGATTTTTTGGGGATTTTTTGGGAAATTTTTTAGCAATTTTTTAGGCATTTTTTTAGTGATTTTTTTAGTGATTTTTAAGGGATTTTTTGGGGATTTTTGGGCCATTTTTTGTGAAAAAAAAATCCGATTTTTCGGGATTTTTTTGGCGATTTTTTGGGAATTTTTTGTCCGATTTTTTCCAAATTTTTTGTGAATAAAAACTGAATTTTTTACCACATTTTCACCCACCTAATATCCTCATCAGTGCCCACAAAAGCCCTGCACAGGGGCTGGGCCGTGTTCAACCAAATCCCCGGAAAATAGGAAATTTCACATTAAAAAATCCAAATTTTGGGGCATCTTTTTGAGATTTTTTATGATTTTTTAGGGAATTTTTTGAGGTATTTTTTGGGATTTTTTTGAGGATTTTTCGGGATTTTTTGGGGAATTTTTTGGGGATTTTTGGGATTTTTTTCAGGATTGTTTGGGGATTTTTTTGGATTTTTGGGGAATTTTTTCAGAATTTTTTGGGATATTATTTCAGAACTTTTTTGGCATTTTTAGAGGATTTTTTGGAGGATTTTTTGGGGATTTTTTTGAGATTTTTTTGGGGAACTTTTTGGGGAATTTTTGGGAATTTATTGGGAATTTTTTGAGGAAAATTCTTGGGATTTTTTTCTGGATTTTTTCGTGATTTTTTTAGGGAATTTTTGGGGGATTTTTTTTAAATTTTTTGCGGTTTTTTGGAGGATTTTTTTGAGGATTTTTTGGGGTTTTTGGGGGGATTTTTGCGATTTTTTTGAGGATTTATTCGGGATTTTTTTGGGATATTTTTTCGGGGATTTTTTGGGAATTACTTGGGGGATTTTTGGGATATTTTTTTTATTTTTATGGCGGATTTTTTGGAATTTTTTTTGGCATCTTTCAGATTTTTTAGGGATTTTTTTCAGATTTTTTTTGGTATTTTTCTGTGAAAAAATCTGATTTTTGGGACAGAAAAATCGAATTTTTTGGGATTTTTTGGCGATTTTTTGGGAATTTTTTGTCCGATTTTTTCCAAATTTTTTTGCCACTAAAGAGTGAAAATTTTTTATATTTTTTCTCACCTGATATCCTCATCAGTGACCACAAAAGCCCTGCACAGGGGCTGTGCTGTGTTCAACCAAATCCCCGGGAAAATGGAAAATTTTACATTAAAAAATCCAAATTTTGGGGGATTTTTTTGGGGATTTTTTAGGAATTTTTAGGGAATTTTTTGAGATTTTTTAATGGGATTTTTTGGGATATTTTTAGGATTTTTTGGGGATTTTTTAGGGATTTTTAGGGAATTTTTTGGGTATTTTTGGGGAATATTTTAGGGAATTTTTGGGGATTTTTTGTGAATTTTTTACGAATTTTTTTGGGATTTTTCAGGAATTTTTTTCAGGATTTTTTGGGATTTTTTGGGGAATTTTTTTAGGATTTTTTGGGAAATTTTTTGGGAATTTTTTAGGGATTTTTTGGGATATTTTTTGGGTATTTTTTTTGGGAATATTTTAGAAAATTTTTGGGGAATTTTTTCAGGATTTTTTGGGGACTTTTTGTGGGATTTTTTAGGAATTTTTGGGGTGATTTTTTGGGTGATTTTTAAGGGATTTTTTGGGGAATTTTTTGGGATTTTTAGGAATTTTGGGGGGATTTTTTGTGAAAAAAATCTGATTTTTTGAGGGACTTTTTTGGGTTATTTTCAGAAATTTTTTCGCGATTTTTTGGGGCGATTTTTTGTGAAAAAAATCCAATTTTTTGGGAATTTTTTGGCGATTTTTTGGGAACTTTTTGTCCGATTTTTTTGCAATTTTTTGCAATAAAAATCTGAATTTTTTACCACATTTTCACCCACCTAATATCCTCATCAGTGACCACAAAAGCCCTGCACAGGGGCTGGGCCGTGTTCAGCCAAATCCCCGGGAAATTGAGAAATTTTACATTCAAAAATCCAAATTTTGGGGGATTTTTCTGGGATTTTTTGGGAATTTTTTCAGGGATTTTTTTCGGGATTTTTTGGGGATTTTTTCAGGAATTTTTTGGGATTTTTTTGAGATTTTTTGGGGTTTTTTTGGGGATTTTTTGTGAATTTTTGGGAAATTTTTTCAGAATTTTTTCGGGATATTTTTGGATTTTTTCGAGATTTTTTGGGGGATTTTTTTCGAGATTATTTTGGGACTTTTTTGAGGATTTTTGGGGGATTTTTTGGGGAATTTTTTCAGGATTTTTTGCGAATTTTTGGGGAATTTTTTGTGGATTTTTTTCGGGATTTTTTGGGGAATTTTCTGGGATATTTTTTCAGGATTTTTTTTAATTTTTTGGGGATTTTTTCAGGAATTTTTTCGGATTTTTTTTGTGAATTTTCAGGGAATTTTTTCAGAATTTTTTCAGGATTTTTTGGGAACTTTTTGGGGAATTTTTTGGGAATTTTTCGGATTTTTTTACGAATTTTTTAGTGATTTTTTTAGTGATTTTTAAGGGATTTTTTGAGAAATTTTGGGGGGATTTTTTAGGAATTTTTTTGGAATTTTTGGGCGATTTTTTGTGAAAAAAACCCGATTTTTTGGTGGATTTTTTGGGGAATTTTTTGGGTTATTTTTACAAATTTTTTCGGATTTTTTAGGAAATTTTTTGGAATTTTTTGGGCGATTTTTCGTGAAAAAAATCTGATTTTTTTGGGAATTTTTTGGCGATTTTTTGGGAATTTTTTGTCCGATTTTTTCCAAATTTTTTGTGTATAAAAAATAAATTTTTACCCACATTTTCACCCACCTGATATCCTCATCAGTGACCACAAAAGCCCTGCACAGTGGCTGAGCTGTGTTCAACCAAATCCCCGGATTTTTCTCCACGGCCGCCGAGCTCTGGCCGGTGATTGGAGCCGAGCTGGTGTGCAGAGCGCTGGCCACAGCTGAAAGCAGCGATTCTGTGCTTGCTCCAGGTCCAACCCCTGTAAAAACAACACCAAAATATGGGAAATATTTCACTGAAATTCCCATTTTTTACCCCGAGAAAATCCGAGCTTGTTTGGCCAAAATATCCAATTTTTTCGCATTAAAATTCGCTTTTTTTCGGCCAAAAAATCAAATTATTTTGCCCAAAATTCGAATTTTTTCCTCAAAAAAATCCAATTTTTTTTGCTTAAAATTTGTGGTTTTTTGCAGAAAAAAATCTGATTTTTTTGGACAAAAATTCTCATTTTTTACCCCAAAAAATCCAATTTTTTTTGCCAAAAATTCGCTTTTTTTTGCCCAAAAAATCGGATTTTTTTTTGCCCAAAATTCCCAATTTTTACTGCAAAAAATCCAATTTTTTTTGCTCAAAATTCACATTTTTTCCTCCAAAAAAATCCCCATTTTTTCTCCCAAAATTCCCATTTTTTTCCCAAAAAAAAATCCAATTTTTTTGCTCAAAATTCGAATTTTTTCCTCAAAAAAAATCCAATTTTTTTGCTGAAAATTCGAATTTTTTCCGCAAAAAAATCCAATTTTTTTTGCTCAAAATTCCCATTTTTTTCCCAAAAAAAATCCAAATTTTACCCAAAATTCGCTTTTTTTTTTCCCAAAAAAATCCAATTTTTTGGCCAAAATTTGTGGGTTTTCCCTCAAAAAAATCCATTTTTTTTTGGTTAAAATTTGTGGCTTTTCCAAAATTTTCTCCAAAAAATCCCATTTTTTTGGGCCAAAACCCACAGCTGAAAGCAGCGATTCTGTGCTTGCTCCAGGTCCTACCCCTGTAAAAAATTCACCAAAATATGGAAAATATTTCACTGAAATTCCCATTTTTTACCCCGAGAAAATCCGAGCTCGTTTGGCCAAAATATCGAATTTTTTCGCATTAAAATTTGCTTTTTTTCGGCCAAAAAATTCAATTTTTTTTGCTCAAAATTCACTTTTTTTTGGCCAAAAAATCCAATTTTTTTTGCTTAAAATTCATGGCTTTTTTCAGGAAAAAATCAGATTTTTTTTGGACAAAAATTCTCATTTTTTACCCCAAAAAAATCCTTTTTTTTTTGCTAAAATTCGCGAATTTTTGCAAAAAAATACCGATTTTTTTTGCCAAAAATTCACATTTTTTTCTCCAAAAAACCCCTCATTTTTCCCCAAAAATCTCGATTTTTTTTGCCAAAAATTTGCATTTTTTTGGTTACAATTTTGGATTTTTTGCAAAAAAAATCCGATTTTTTTCTCAAAATTCGAATTTTTTCCTCAAAAAAATCCAATTTTTTTTTGTTAAAATTTGTGATTTTTTCCAAAAAAAATCAGATTTTTTTTGCCCAAAATTCCCAATTTTTTCTGCAAAAAATCGATTTTTTTTGGGCCAAAATCCACAGCTGAAAGCAGCGATTCTGTGCTTGCTCCAGGTCCTACCCCTGCAAAAACAACACCAAAATATGGAAAATATTTCACTGAAATTCCCATTTTTTACCCCGAGAAAATCCGAGCTTGTTTGGCGAAAATATCGAATTTTTTCGCATTAAAATTCGCTTTTTTTTGCTAAAAAATCTGATTTTTTTTGCTCAAAATTCACTTTTTTTTGGCCAAAAAATCCAATTTTTTTTGCTTAAAATTCATGGTTTTTTGCAGAAAAAAATCAGATTTTTTTTGACAAAAATTCCCATTTTTTCCCAAAAAAAATCCAATTTTTTTTGCTCAAAATTCGAATTTTTTCCTCAAAAAAATCCAATTTTTTTGGTTAAAATTCACATTTTTTTCTCCAAAAAATTCCCATTTTTTCTCCCAAAATTCCCAATTTTTTCTGCAAAAAAATCCGATTTTTTTGCCCAAAATTCGCATTTTTCCACAAAAAAAATCCAATTTTTTAAGCCAAAGTTTGCGAATTTTTGCAAAAAAATACCAATTTTTTTTGGTCAAAATTCACATTTTTTCCTCCAAAAAAAACCCAATTTTTCCCCCCCAAAAAGTCCAATTTTTTTGCCAAAAATTCGAATTTTTTCCTCAAAAAAATCCAATTTTTTTGGTTAAAATTCATGGTTTTTTCCTCAAAAAAATCCAATTTTTTTTGGTTAAAATTTGTGGTTTTTTGCAGAAAAAAATCAGATTTTTTTTGCCCAAAATTCCCAATTTTTTCTGCAAAAAATCCCATTTTTTGGGCCAAAATCCACAGCTGAAAGCAGCGATTCTGTGCTTGCTCCAGGTCCAACCCCTGCAAAAAATTCACCAAAATATGGAAAATATTTCACTGAAATTCCCATTTTTTACCCCGAGAAAATCCGAGCTTGTTTGGCCAAAATATCGAATTTTTTCGCACTAAAATTCGCTTTTTTCGGCTAAAAAATCCAATTTTTTTTGCTCAAAATTCACTTTTTTTTGGCCAAAAAATCCAATTTTTTTTTCTTAAAATTCATGGTTTTTTGCAGAAAAAATCAGATTTTTTTTTGCCAAAATTCACATTTTTTCTGCAAAAAAAAATCAGATTTTTTGCCAAAATACGCAAATTTTTGCAAAAAAACCCCGATTTTTTTTGCCAAAAATTCACATTTTTTCCTCCAAAAAAATCCTAATTTTTCCCCAAAAAAATCCAATCTCTTTTGCCAAAAATTCGATTTTTTTTTGATAAAATTTGGAATTTTTTCCTCAAAAAAATCCAATTTTTTTTGGTCAAAATTCGCATTTTTTCCTCAAAAAAATCCAATTTTTTTGGTTAAAATTTGTGGTTTTTTTGCAGAAATAATCTGATTTTTTTTTTGCAAAATTCACCTTTTTTCTCTAAAAAAATTCCCATTTTTTTCCCCCCAAAAATGCAATTTATTTGCCAAAATTCACATTTTTTCCTCAAAAAAATCCGATTTTTTTTGCTCAAAATCCGAATTTTTTCCTCAAAAAAATCCAATTTTTTAATGCTAAAATTTGTGGTTTTTTCCAAAAAAAATCCGATTTTTTTTGCCCAAAATTCCCAATTTTTTCTCCAAAAAAATCCCATTTTTTTGGGCCAAAATCCACAGCTGAAAGCAGCGATTCTGTGCTTGCTCCAGGTCCTACCCCTGTAAAAAATTCACCAAAATATGGAAAATATTTCACTGAAATTCCATTTTTTACCCCGAGAAAATCCGAGCTTGTTTGGCCAAAATATCGAATTTTTTCGCATTAAAATTCGCTTTTTTTTTGCTAAAAAATCCAATTTTTTTGCTCAAAATTCGAATTTTTTTGGCTAAAAAATCCAATTTTTTTTGCTTAAAATTCATGGCTTTTTGCAGAAAAAAATCAGATTTTTTTTGACAAAAATTTGCATTTTTTCTGCAAAAAAATGCGATTTTTTAGGCCAAAGTTTGCGAATTTTTGCAAAAAAATACCAATTTTTTTTGGTCAAAATTCCCATTTTTCCCTCCAAAAAATCCCCATTTTTTTCCCCCAAAAAATCCAATTTTTGTGCCAAAAATTCGCTTTTTTTCCTCAAAAATCCAATTTTTTTGCTCAAAATTCACTTTTTTTCAGCCAAAAAATCCAATTTTTTTGCTTAAAATTTGTGATTTTTTTCCAAAAAAAATCAGATTTTTTTTGCCAAAAATTCCCATTTTTTCCTCCAAAAAATCCCCATTTTTTCTCCCAAAATTCCCATTTTTTTTCCCCCAAAAAAAATCCAATTTTTTTGCCAAAAATTCGCTTTTTTTCCCAAAAAAATCCGATTTTTTTTGCTCAAAATTCGAATTTTTTCCTCAAAAAAGTCCAATTTTTTTTGCCCAAAATTCCCATTTTTTCCTCCAAAAAAATCCCCATTTTTTCTCCCAAAATTCCCATTTTTTTCCCAAAAAAATCCAATTTTTTAGACCAAAATTCGCAAATTTTTGCAAAAAAACCCCGATTTTTTTTGCCAAAAATTCACATTTTTTCCTCCAAAAAACCCCTCATGTTTCCCCAAAAAAATCCAATCTCTTTTGCCAAAAATTCGAATTTTTTTGGATAAAATTTGGGATTTTTTGCAAAAAAAATTCGATTTTTTTTCTCAAAATTGGAATTTTTTTCCTCAAAAAAATCCAATTTTTTGGGTTGAAATTCATGGTTTTTTACAGAAAAAAATCAGATTTTTTTTGGACAAAAATTCCCATTTTTTTCCCCAAAAAAAAAGCAATTTTTTGGCCAAAATTCACTTTTTTTGGCCAAAAAAATCCAATTTTTTTTGCTCAAAATTCGAATTTTTCCCTCAAAAAAATACAATTTTTTTTGCTCAAAATTCACATTTTTTCCTCCAAAAAAATCCCCATTTTTCTCCCAAAATTCACATTTTTTCCCTCAAAAAAATCCAATTTTTTCTGCTCAAAATTCGAATTTTTTCCTCAAAAAAATCCAATTTTTTTGCCAAAAATTCGCATTTTTTCCTCAAAAAAATCCAATTTTTTTTGGTTAAAATTTGTGGATTTTTCCAAAAAAAATCAGCTTTTTTTGCCCAAAATTCCCAATTTTTTCTGCAAAAAATCCGATTTTTTTTGCTCAAAATTCACATTTTTTCCTCTAAAAAAATCCCCATTTTTTCTCCCAAAATTCCCATTTTTTCCCCCCAAAAAATCCAATTTTTTGGCCAAAAATTCGCATTTTTTCCTCAAAAAAATCCAATTTTTTTTTGCTCAAAATTCGAATTTTTTCCTCAAAAAATCCAATTTTTTTTGCCCAAAATTCACATTTTTTCCTCCAAAAAAATCCCCATTTTTTCTCCCAAAATTCCCAATTTTTCCTCAAAAAATCCAATTTTTTTTGCTCAAAATTCACATTTTTTCCTCCAAAAAAATCCCCATTTTTTTCTCCCAAAATTCCCATTTTTTTCCCCCCCAAAAATCAAATTTTTTAGCCAAAAAATCCGATTTTTTGCTCAAAATTCGCTTTTTTTTGGCCAAAAAATCGGATTTTTTTTGCCCAAAATTCACATTTTTTCCTCCAAAAGAATCCCCATTTTTTCTCCCAAAATTCCCATTTTTTTCCCCCCAAAAATGTAATTTTTTGGCCAAAATTCGCTTTTTTTCAGCCAAAAAATTCCGATTTTTTTGGTTAAAATTCGTGATTTTTTCCTCCAAAAAATTCAATTTTTTTTGGTTAAAATTTGTGGTTTTTTGCAGAAAAAAATCAGATTTTTTTGACCAAAATTCACTTTTTTTCTCCAAAAAAATCCCAATTTTTTCCCCATTTTATTCCCAATTTTTTCCCCATTTTTTTCCAATTTTATTCCAATTTTTCCCCAATTTTTCCCCAATTTTATTCCAATTTTTCTCCAATTTTTCCCCATTTTATTTCCAATTTTATCCCAATTTTTCCCCAATTTTTGCCCATTTTATTTTCATTTTTTCCCCAATTTTTCCCCATTTTTTCTCCAATTTTTTCCCAATTTTTCCCCAATTTTTTCCAAATTTTTCCCCATTTTATTCCAATTTTTTCCCCATTTTTCTCCCAATTTTATTCTAATTTTTCCCAATTTTTTCCCAATTTTCCCCCCATTATATTCCAATTTTTCCCCATTTTATTCCAATTTTTTCCCCAATTTTTTCCCCATTTTATTCCAAATTTTTCTCCAATTTTCCCCCAATTTTTCCCAATTTTTTCCCAATTTTCCCCCCCATTTTATTCCAATTTTTTCCCAATTTTATTCCAATTTTCCCCCAATTTTTTCCCAATTTTCCCCCATTTTATTTACATTTTTCCCCCATTTTTTCCCCATTTTTCTCCAATTTTTTCCCATTTTTTCCCCATTTTATTCCAATTTTTTCCCAATTTTTTCCCAATTTTCCCCCATTTTATTTTCATTTTTTCCCCAATTTTTCCCCATTTTATTTTCATTTTTCCCCCAATTTTTCCCCAATTTTTTCCCAATTTTCCCCCAATTTCCCCCATTTTATTCCAATTTTTTCCCCAATTTTTCTCCAATTTTCCCCCATTTTAATTTGATTTTTTCCCCATTTTATTCCAATTTTTCCCCATTTTATTTTCATTTTTTCCCCATTTTTTCCCATTTTTTGCTCAATTTTTGCCCAATTTTTCCCCAATTTTTCCCCATTTTACTTTCATTTTTTCCCCAATTTTTCCCCATTTTTTGCCCAATTTTATTCCAAATTTTATCCAATTTTCCCCCAATTTTCCCCCAATTTTATTCCAATTTTTCTCCAATTTTTCCCCATTTTATTCCAATTTATCCCAATTTTTCCCCAAGTTTTGCCCATTTTATTTTCATTTTTTCCCCAATTTTTTCCCCAATTTTTTCCCCATTTTATTCCAATTTTATTCCAATTTTTTCCCAATTTTTTCCCAATTTTTCCCCATTATAATTTGAATTTTTCCCATTTTTACCCTGCAATCCTTTAGGCAGCTCCATGCATTTGATGATTTTTTTTCCCCATTTTTTCCCCATTTTATTCCAAATTTTTTCCCAATTTTTCCCCATTTTATTCCAACTTTTCCCCAATTTTATTCCAATTTTCCCCCATTTTATTTTCATTTTTTCCCCAATTTTTTCCCAATTTTTCCCCAATTTTATTCCAAATTTTTCCCCAATTTTTCCCCCATTTTATCCCAAATTTTCTCCAATTTTTTCCCCATTTTATCCCAATTTTATTCCAATTTTTCCCCAATTTTATTCCAATTTTTCCCCAATTTTTCCCAATTTTTCCCCAATTTTATTCCAATTTTCCCCCAATTTTTCCCCAATTTTATTCCAATTTTTTCTCCAATTTTTTCCCATTTTTCCCCCAATTCTCCCTAAATTTTCATCCATTTTCTCCAAATTTTTCCCCACTTTTTCTCCAATTTTCCCCCATTATAAATTGAATTTTTTCCCATTTTTCCCCCAAAATAATTTGAATTTTCCCCATTTTTCCCCCAATTTTTCCCCAATTTTTTCCCAATTTTTTCCCCATTTTTCCCTAATTTTTTCCCCATTTTTTCCCATTATAATTTGAATTTTTTCCCATTTTTACCCTGCAATCCTTTAGGCAGCTCCATGCATTTGATGATTTCCTCGCTCACATCGGACGCACTCAGACCCTGCAGCCTCTTCTCCCAAAAAAGCTGCAAAAAATCCAAATTTTCCATCAAAATTAAAAAGAAATTCAATTTTTTTGTCCTTTTTTCTCTCCACATTTTTTCCCAAATTTTTCCAATTTTTTCCCTTTTTTTCCTATTTTTTTCCCTTTTTTTTCCCTATTTTTTCCCAATTTTTTCTCATTTTTATTCCAATTTTTCCCCAATTTTTCTCCATTTTTTTCCTAATTTTTTGCAATTTTTTCCTAATTTTTCCCCATTTTTATTCTAATTTTTCCCCAGTTTTCCCCCCAATTTTTCCCAAATTTTTCCCATTTTTATTCCAATTTTTTCCCAATTTTTTCCCAATTTTTCCCCATTTTTATTCCATTTTCCCCCAATTTTTCCCCTTTTTTTCCCAATTTTTCCCAATTTTTCCCCTTTTTTTTCCTGTTTTTGCAATTTTTTCCAAATTTTTCCCCAATTTTTATCAATTTTTCGCTCATTTTTCCCCATTTTTATCCAAATTTCCCCCAATTTTCTCGATTTTATTTCCAATTTTATTCCAAATTTTCCCCAATTTCCTCCATTTTTTCCCAATTTTTTCCTTAATTTTTCCCTAATTTTTCTCCATTTTATTCCAATTTCTCCCCAATTTTTCCCCATTTTTTTCCCAATTTTTTCCCAATTTTTCTCAATTTTATTCCAAATTTTTCCCCTGATTTTCTCCAATTTTTTCTCAATTTCCCCCCAATTTCCTCCATTTTTTTCCCCATTTTATTCCAATTTTTTCCCAATTTTTCCCCATTTTTACTCCAATTTTCCCCCATTTTTTCTCCATTTTTATTCCCAATTTTTCCCAATTTTTTCCCAATTTTTTCCTAAATTTTCCCCATTTTTATTCCAATTTTTCCCAATTTTTTCCCAATTTTCCCCATTTTTTTCTCAATTTTATTCCCAATTTTTTTCCATTTTATTCCAAATTTTCCCCCATTTTTATTCCAATTTTATTCCAATTTTTCCCCCGATTTTCTCCATTTTTATTCCAATTTTCCCCCATATTTTCCTCATTTCTCATCCGATTTTCTTCATTTTTTTTTTATTTTTTTCCTCAATATCTCCCCAATCTAATTAACATAATTAATGTTAATTATCCCACCTGCTTTGGCTGCTCGCTGACTCTCTGGGGGTCGCTCCTCACTTTGCTCCCCAATTTTTCCCAATTTTATTCCCAATTTTTTCCCCATTTTTTCCCCATTTTATTCCAATTTTTCCCCAATTTCTCCCCATTTTATTCCTAATTTTTCTCCATTTTTTCCCCAATTTTTCCCCAATTTATTCCAATTTTTTTTCCATTTATTCCCAATTTTTCCCCAATTTTATTCCAAATTTCTCCCAATTTTATTCAAATTTTTTCCCAATTTTTCCCCCATTTTATTCCAATTTTTCCTAATTTTTCTCAATTTTATTCCCCAATTTTTCCACATTTTTCCCCATTTTTTCCCAATTTTTCTGCAACTTTTCCCCAATTTTTTCCCTATTTATTCTCCATTTTTTCCCAATTTTATTCCAATTTTTTCCCAATTTTATTCCAATTTTTTCCCAATTTTTCCCCATTTTATTCCCAATTTTTTTTCTTTTTTTTGCAATTTTTTCCTAATTTTTCCCAATTTTTCCCCAATTTTCTCCCAATTTTTTCCTATTTTTCTGCAATTTTTCCCCCATTTTATTCCAAATTTTTCCCCAATTTTTTCCCAATTTTTTCTCAATTTTTTCTCAATTTTCTCCCAATTTTTCCCGAATTTTTTACCTAAATTTTCTCAATTTTATCCCAATTTTTTCCCCATTTTTTCCCAATTTTATTCCCAATTTTTTGCAATTTTATTCCCAATTTTTTCCCCAATTTTTCCCCATTTTATTCCCAATTTTTTCCAATTTAATTCCCAATTTTCTCCCATTTTTTCCCCATTTTATTCCAATTTTTTCCCAATTTTTCTCCATTTTATTCCCCAATTTTCCCCCATTTTATTCCAATTTTATTCCAATTTTTTCCCCATTTTTCCCCGTATTTTCCTCATTTTTCATCCGATTTTCTTCATTTTTTTTTTATTTTTTTCCCCAATTTCCCATAAATCCAATTAACTCTAATTAACGTTAATTAATTTAATTATCCCACCTGCTTTGGCTGCTCGCTGACTCTCTGGGGGTCGCTCCTCACTTTGTTCCCAGGGTGATTGGTCACTTTGGTCACCGGCTGCTTGAAAATGGAGGCGGTTTGGCGGATGGGAAGGGAGGTGTTCAGGTCGGGCTTGCCCTGAAATTAATTAATAATTTGTTAATTAATTAGTGGGGGAAAATAAAAAATATATGGGGAAAAAATTGGGAAAAATTGGAAAAAAATTGGGAGAAAAACGGGGGAAAAATGAGGAAAAAATGAGAAAAATCGGGGGAAAATTTGGAATAAAATTGGAGAAAATTGGGAATAAAATGGGGAAAAATTGGGGAAAAATTGGGGAAAAATTGGGAATAAAATGGGGAAAAATTTGGAATAAAATGGGGAAAAATTGGGGGAAAATTGGGGAAAAATTAAAAATAAAATGGGGAAAAATTGGGAATAAAATGGGGAAAAAGTTGGGGAAAATTGGGAAAAATTGGGAAAAAATTGCGGAAAAAACGGGGAAAAAATGGGGAAAAAATGACAAAAATTGGGAAAAAATTTGGAATAAAATGGGGGAAAATTGGGAATAAAATGGGGAAAAATTGGGAAAAAATTGGGAATAAATTGGGGGAAAATTTGGAATAAAATGGGGAAAATTTGGAGGAAAATTGGGGAAAAATTGGGAATAAAATGGGGAAAAAATTGGGGGAAAATTGGGAATAAAATGGGAAAAATTGGGGAAAAATTGGGGGAAAATTGGGAATAAAATGGGGGAAAAATTGGGGGAAAATTGGGGAAAAATTTGGAATAAAATGGGGAAAAAATTGGGAATAAAATGGGGAAAAATTGGAAAAAAAGTTGGGGAAAAATTGCAGAAAAATTGAGAAAAAATTGGGAAAAAATTGGGGAAAAAATTGGAATAAAATGGGGAAAAAATGGAGAAAAAGTTGGGGAAAAATTAGGGGAAAATTGGAAAAAAATTGGGAATAAAATGGGGAAAAATTGGGAAAAATTGGGGAAAAAATGGGGAAAATGAAGGCGGTTTGGCGGATGGGCAGAGAGGTGTTCAGGTCGGGTTTGCCCTGAAATTAATTAATTTTAATTAATTAATTAAGTGTATTTAATGGGGGAAAGTTGGGGAAAAAATTGGAAAAAAATTGGGAAAAAATTGGGGGAAAAATGAGGAAAAAATGAGGGAAAAATGAGAAAAATTGAGGAAAAAATTGGAATAAAATGGGGAAAAATTAAGAATAAAATGGGGAAAAATTGGAGAAAAATGGAGGAAAAATTGGGGGAAAATTGGGGAAAAATTTGGAATAAAATGGGGAAAAATTGGAGGGAAAATTGGGAATAAAATTGTTCATAAAATGGAAAAAAATGGAAAAAAATCGGGAAAAATTGGGAATAAAATGGGGAAAAATTGGGAATAAAATGGGGAAAAATTGGGGTAAAATTGGAGAAAAAATGGAGGAAAAATTGGGAAAAAATTGAGAATAATTGGGAAAAAATGGGAAAAATTAAGAATAAAATGGGGAAAAAATGGGGGAAAAATTGGAAAAAAATTCGGGGAAAATTGGGAAGAAATTTGGAAAAAATGGGGAAAAATTCAGGAAAAAATTGGGGAAAATTGGGGGAAAATTGGGAATAAAATGGGGAAAAATTGGGGAAAAATTTGGAATAAAATGGGGAAAAATTGGTGTAAAATTGGAGAAAAAATGGAGGAAAAATTGGGAAAAAATTGAGAATAATTGGGAAAAAATGGGAAAAATTAAGAATAAAATGGGGAAAAATTGGGGAAAAATTTGGAATAAAATGGGGGAAAATTGAGGAAAAATTTGGAATAAAATGGGGGAAAACTGAGGAAAAATTTGGAATAAAAATGGGGAAAATTGGAATAAAATTGGGGAAAATTAGGAAAAATTTGGGGGAAAAATTCACAAAAAATCACAAAAAATTGGGGAAAAATTTGGGAAAATTGGAATAAAATTTGGAATAAAATGGGGAAAAATTGGGGGAAAATTGGAATAAAATTGGGGAAAAATTAGGAAAAAAATTGGGGAAAAATTGGGAAAAATTCACAAAAAATTGGGGAAAAATCTGAGAAAAATGGGAAAAAAAACAGAAAAATTTTGGAATAACTCACAATACATAAAATACAAATAAAATACATAAAAAATTTGAATTTTTTCCAAACCTTATTGGGGTTGAGGGCATCATTCCTGAGTTTCTGTTTGTTTTTCTGCAGCTTGCTGGGCATCATCTTCCCCGTACGGAAATCAAAGGAGCTCAGGTCAACGGCATTGCCCAGGTAGCGCGCCAGCTGCGGCTTGCTGCGGAATTTCTTCCCACTGGGGCTAAAAAATTAATTAATTTTGTTAATTAAAATGATTGCAGGGTTTTTGAGCAAAAAATTTGGGGAGTTTGGGTGAAAAAATGGCGATTTTAGGTGAAAAAATGGCGATTTTACGGCGATTTTTAAGGGTTTTACGGAGGTTTTTGAGTGAAAAATTCTGATTTTTTGTGGAAATTTTGTGAAATTTTTAGAAATTTTTTAAGGAATTTTTGGGGATTTTTAAGGAGATTTTTTGAGATTTTTTTGGGATTTTTTTTGGACAATTTTGGGGAATTTTGAGAATTTCTTGGGGATTTTCGGGGAATTTTTTGGGAATTTTTCAGGATTTTTTGAGAATTTTTAGGAGATTTTTAGGGAATATTTTGGGGATTTTTTGGGAATTTTTAGGGAATTTTTGGAGAGTTTTTAGAGAATTTTTGGGGATTTTCTGGGAATTTTTAGAGATTTTTTGGGGATTTTTGGGAATTTTTAGGAGATTTTTAGGGAATTTTTTGAGAATTTTTAGAGATTTTTTAGGGAATTTTTTGAGAATTTTTGGGGGATTTTTAGGAATTTTTTTGGATTTTTTAGAGAATTTTTAGGGAATTTTTTGAGATTTTTTTGAGATTTTTTGAGGATTTTTTTGGATTTTTTTCAGAATTTTTTTGGATTTTTAGGGAATTTTTTGAGAATTTTTAGGGAATTTTTGAGCATTTTTTTGGATTTTTTTGAGATTTTTTTTGTAATTTTTGGAGCTCAGGTCAACAGCATTGCCCAGGTAGCGCGCCAGCTGCGGCTTGCTGCGGAATTTCTTCCCACTGGGGCTAAAAAATTAAAATATTTAATTAATTAGGATGATAGCAGGATTTTTGGGCAAAAAATTTGGGGAGTTTGGGTGAAAAAATGGCGATTTTAGGTGAAAAAATGGCGATTTTACGGCGATTTTTGAGGGAAAAAATCTGATTTTTTTGTGGTTTTTTAGGATTTTTTTGAGGATTTTTGGTGGGAATGTTGTGAAATTTTAAGGAATTTTTAAGGAATTTTTGGGGATTTTTTAGGAGATTTTTGAGAATTTTGGGGGATTTTTAGGGAATTTTTTGAGAATTTTTAGAGAATTTTTGGGGATTTTTAGGGAATTTTTTGGGGGGTTTTTTGATTTTTTAGGGAATTTTTTGGGATTTTTAAGGGAATTTTTTGCAAATATTTTGGGAATTTTTAGAGATTTTTTTGGGGATTTTTAGGAGATTTTTTTGGGAATTTTTTGAGAATTTTAAGAATTTTTTGGGGATTTTTGGGAGATTTTTTGGGAATTTTTTGGACAATTTTGGGGAATTTTTTGAGAACTTTTGAGAATTTTTTGGGGATTTTTAGGAGATTTTTTGAGAATTTTTAGAGAATTTTTGGGGGATTTTTAGGGAATTTTTTGAGCATTTTTTGGATTTTTTTGAGATTTTTTTGTAATTTTTGGAGCTCAGCTCAACGGCATTGCCCAGGTAGCGCGCCAGCTGCAGCTTGCTGCGGAATTTCTTCCCACTGGGGCTAAAAAATTAATTAATTTCGTTAATTAGAATGATTGCAGGATTTTTTGGCAAAAAATTTGGGGAGTTTGGGTGAAAAAATGGCGATTTTAGGTGAAAAAATGGCGATTTTACGGCGATTTTTGAGGGAAAAAATCTGATTTTTTTGTGTTTTTTGAGGATTTTTTGAGGATTTTTGGTGGGAATGTTGAGAAATTTTTAGGAATTTTTTAAGGAATTTTTGGGGATTTTTTAGGAGATTTTTTGAGAATTTTTGGACAATTTTGGGGAACTTTTTGAGAATTTTTTGGGATTTTTATGAGATTTTTGGGGGATTTTTTGGAAATTTTTTAGGAATTTTTTGAGAATTTTTAAATAATTTTTTGGGATTTTCTGGGAATTTTTTGCAAATTTTTGGGGAATTTTTAGGGGATTTTTTGGCAATTTTTAGGGAATTTTTGGGGACTTTTAGGAGATTTTTTGGGAAATCTTAGAGAATTTTTAGAGAATTTTTGGGGATTTTTAGGGAATTTTTTGGATTTTTAGAGAATTTTTTGAGAATTTTTTGAGAATTTTTGGGGAATTTTTCCGGGATTTTTTGAGAATTTTTTGAGAATTTTTAGGTGAATTTCTGAGAATTTTTGGTAATTTTTAGGGTATTTTTTGGGAATTATTAGGTGACATTTTGAGAACTTTTTGGGAATTTTTGGGGAATTTTTGTGGATTTTTTGAGAATTTTTTGAGAATTTTTAAGTGAATTTCTGAGAATTTTTGAGAATTTTTTGGGGATTTTTAGGAGATTTTTTGAGAATTTTTAGGTGAATTTTTGAGAATTTTTTTTGAGAATTATTTGGGATTTTTTTCAGAATTTTTACAGATTTTTTGGAATTTTTTAGGATTTTTTAACGAATTTTTTAAGAGCCCCGTTCTCCCTCATGAAACCGGAAGTGCCTCATGACAGGAGCCGGTTCCCCCTCATGAAACCGGAAGTGCCTCATGAGGGAGATCCCGGTTCCCCCTCATGAAACCGAAATAAAACTCCGAGCTCCTCCCGTGATAAAAACCCGGTTCCCCTCAGAAAATGAACCGGAATTCTTCTGTCTCCGTGACAGAAGCGATGCCGGAAGCGATCGAGCTCTGACAGCCGGCACCGACCCCACCGCGCTCACCGGGAGCTCCCCAAACCTCACCAACCCTACGGGGCCCGTACCTAAAATAGTAGACATCGCTTTTCCCGGCGCTCAGACCCGACTTACGGATCACCTCTTCCTTTTTCCAACCGGGAGGCAGCGCGGGACAATCCATCCTGCCGGGTTTCTCCATTCAGTCCCAGGGTTTTAAGCCCGACTCGGCCGTTTGTTGTTACCCGGCCCGGTTGGGTTCGGGACCGGGACCCCGCGGCGATGGCGGAACGGGCGCTCGGTGCCAGGAGCGCGGGATGCGCGCGCAGCCACCGGGGTGAGCCCGGCCCGGCCCGAGCGCGGCCTCCGAGCGGGGCAGAGCGGCCTCGCAGCACCATAGAGAGAGAGAACCAACGGGGGCGGGACCGGGGCATTGCCGAGCTCGGAGCGGGAACCGTGAGGGGAAAGCATGGCGGGAGAGGCGGGAAGGGGGGGGAAGAGGAGCGGGAGCTATGGCGGGATATCAGTGGGAGAGACCTGAGGGGGAGCTACGGTGGAATTCCTGAGGGGGAATCATGGCGGGACCCCTGAGGGGAAACCGGAGCGGGATTTCTGAGGGGGAATCATGGCGGGACCCCTGAGGGGAAACCGGAGAAGAACCCGTGAGGGGGAATTATGGCGGAATTCCTGAGGGGAAACCGGAGCGGGATTCCTGAGGGGGAATCATGGCGGGACCCCTGAGGGGAAGCCATGGCCGGACCCCTGAGGGGAAACCGGAGCGGGATTTCTGAGGGGGAATCATGGCGGAATTCATGAGGGGAAACCGGAGAGGGACCCCTGAGGGGAAGCCATGGCGGAATTCCTGAGGAGAAACCGGAGAGGGATCCCTGAGGGGAAACTATGGCGGAATTCATGAGGGGAAACCGGAGAGGGACCCCTGAGGGGAAACTATGGCGGAATTCCTGAGGGGAAACCGGAGAGGGACCCCTGAGGGGAAGCCATGGCGGAATTCCTGAGGAGAAACCGGAGAGGGATTTCTGAGGGGGAATTATGGCGGCACCCCTGAGGGGAAACCGGAGCGGGATTTCTGAGGGGGAATCATGGCGGGACCTCTGAGGAGAAACCGGAGAGGGACCCCTGAGGAGAAACCATGGCGGAATTCATGAGGGGAAACCGGAGCGGGATTTCTGAGGGGGAATCATGGCGGGACCCCTGAGGAGAAACCGGAGCGGGATTTCTGAGGGGGAATTATGGCGGAATTCCTGAGGAGAAACCGGAGAGGGACCCCTGAGGAGAAACCGGAGCGGGATTTCTGAGGGGGAATCATGGCGGAATTCATGAGGGGAAACCGGAGAAGAACCCCTGAGGGGGAATCATGGCGGGACCCTGAAAGGGAACCAGAGAGGGATTCCTGAGGGGAAACTATGGCGGAATTCATGAGGGGAAACCGGAGAGGGATTTCTGAGGGGAAACTATGGCGGAATTCATGAGGGGAAACCGGAGAGGAATTCCTGAGGGGAAACTATGGCGGAATTCATGAGGGGAAACGGAGAAGAACCCGTGAGGGGGAATTATGGCGGAATTCCTGAGGAGAAACCAGAGCGGGATTTCTGAGGGGAAACCGGAGAGGGATCTCTGAGGGGGAATCATGGCGGGAAGCCTGAGGGGAAACCGGAGCGGGATTTCTGAGGGGGAATCATGGCGGGACCCCTGAGGGGCAACCGGAGAGGGATTCCTGAGGGGAAACTATGGCGGAATTCATGAGGGGAAACCGGAGCGGGATTTCTGAGGGGGAATTATGGCGGGACCCCTGAGGGGAAGCCGTGGCGGAATTCATGAGGAGAAACCGGAGCGGGATTTCTGAGGGGAAACCGGAGCGGGATTTCTGAGGGGGAATCATGGCGGGACCCCTGAGGGGAAACCGGAGCGGGATTCCTGAGGGGAAACTATGGCGGAATTCATGAGGGGAAACCGGAGAAGAACGCGTGAGGGGGAATTATGGCGGAATTCCTGAGGGGAAACCGGAGCGGGATTTCTGAGGGGGAATCATGGCGGGACCCCTGAGGAGAAACCGGAGCGGGATTTCTGAGGGGGAATCATGGCGGGACCCCTGAGGGGAAACCGGAGAGGGACCCCTGAGGGGAAACTATGGCGGGATTTCTGAGGGGAATCATGGCGGAATTCCTGAGGGGCAACCGGAGAAGAACCCCTGAGGGGGAACTATGGCGGAATTCCTGAGGGGAAACCGGAGCGGGATTTCTGAGGGGGAATCATGGCGGGACCCCTGAAAGGGAACCGGAGAGGGATCCCTGAGGGGAAGCCATGGCGGAATTCATGAGGGGAAACCGGAGAAGAACCCCTGAGGGGGAATCATGGCGGGACCCCTGAAAGGGAACCGGAGCGGGATTTCTGAGGGGAAACTATGGCGGAATTCATGAGGGGAAACCGGAGAAGAACCCCTGAGGGGGAATTATGGCGGGACCCCTGAAGGGGAACCGGAGCCAGCGCCCTTAGAGGGATCCATGAGGGAGAATCATGGCGGGACCCTAAGAAAACCGAATTCGCCATTTCCCTTCCCGCTTTTCTCCATCCCGGCGCTAGGACCGAGCCCAAGGGCGGCCATACCACGTCCGGTGTCCTTCCTATTTCCGTTGCCGGTAACATTACCGGGATCGGTTGCCGGGATTAACGGCGGGATCGGTGCGGGAGCCATTGCTGTGAGGGGCGAGCGCGGGAAAAAAGGGGAGGGGGAGCCAAGATGGCGGCGGTCGTGAGGGGAAGCGGCGGCTCTGAGGGGAAGCGGCTTTTTTTTGGTTGAAAAATAAAATTGAAATAAGAAATCGGAATAAAGTTTTTTTTGGGGGTGGGAATTCTGTGAAAAAAAAGCCTAAAAAATTCCATTTAAAATCCCAAAAAAAATCAATTAAATTTTCATTTAAAATTCCCTAAAAAATGACCTTAAAACCCCACAAATTCCATTAAACGTCGCATTAAAACCACTAAAAAATTCCATTTAAAATTCCATTAAAACCCAAAAAAAATCACATTAAAAATCCATTAAAAATGCCCTAAAATACCCTAAAAAATCACAATAAAAACCAAACAAATTCCATTAAAAACCCCAAAAATTCCCGAAAAACTTCCTTAAAATCCCCATAAAAACTCCCCTAAAGATTCCATGAAAAATCCCCCCAAATTTAATAAAAATTCAATAAAAATCCCCCGAAAAAATTCCCGGAAAAACCCCAAAAATTCAATGAAAATCCCCTAAAAATTCCTTAAAATTCTCTAAAAATTCAATTAAAATTCCCCTAAAAATTCCTTTAAAATTCCCCAAAAATTCAATAAAAATCCCCCAAGTTTTCCTTTAAAATTCCCGTAAAAATTCCCCCCCAAAATTTAATAAAAATTCAATTAAAATCCCCCAAAATCCAATTAAAATTCAATAAAAAATTCCATTAAAATCCCTCAAAAATTTAATAAAAATTCAATAGAATCCCCCCAAAATTCCCTTAAAAAATCCCCCTAAAAATTCCATTAAAATTCCAAAAAATCCGCTAAAAATCCTTTTAAATCCCTAAAAAATTCCATTAAAAATTCCCCAAAATCCCCCAAAAATTCCCTTAAGAATCCCCCAAATTCCAAAAATAAAAACTTTTTAAAATCCTAACATTTTTTTAAATAAATTAAAATTTTGTTGGTTTTTTGGACAATAAATTTGATTTTTTCTGTCGGTTTTTTGAGGAATTTTGGGGAAATTGGGGAATTTTGGGGGGGGAATTTTTCGGGATTTTTGGGGGAATTTTTTTTAATTTTTATGGGGATTTTTGGGGGGAATTTTAGGAAAAAATTTGGGAATTTTTGGGAATTTTTAGGGGACTTTTTGGGGAATTTTTTGAGGTTTTTTTTTAATTTCTTGGGGGGATTTTTTTGGGGATTTTTCTTTTTATTTTTTGGGGTGATTTTTTGTGAAAGTTCTTTTGAATTTTGGGGAGAATTAGAGGAAGAAATTGGGGAATTTTGGGGGGATTTTTTGTGACTTTTTTGATATTTCTGAGGGGAAATATTGGGGGATTTTTTATGGAATTTTTTGGGATTTTTTTATTTTTTGGGGGAATTTTCTGGGATTTTTTGAGGGATTTTTTTTTGAAATTTTGGGGGGGGAATTGGAGGAAACAATTGGGAATTTGGGAGAATTTTTGGGAATTTTTGGGGGGGAATTGAACGAAGAAATTTGGGGAATTTTGAGAATTTTTAAAGGGAATTTTTGGGGATTTTTTTGGGGGAATTGAAGGAAAAAAATTTGGATTTTTTTGAGATTTTTGTGTTATTTAAGGAAATTAATGGGAATTTTGGGGATTTTTAGGGGAAGTGTTGGGGATTTCTGTATTTTTTTGAAGATTTCAGGACTTTTTAAAGGTTTTTTGGGGGATTTTTTTTATTTTTTTTTCCTTAAATTCCTATTTTTTCTCCGAACCTGAGGGGGCGGAGCCTGAGGGGACCGGGAAAAAAACCCCGAGAAATTTTTGGGATTTCTGGGTTTTTTAGGGATTTATGGACTTTATTTGGGATTTCAGGCTTTTTTTTAAGGTTTTTTAGGATTTTGGGGTTTTTTTCTGGCTTAAATTCCGATTTTTCCTTGAATCTGAGGGGACCCCGAACCTGAGGGAAAAGGCGGGAGACCCTGAGGAGGACCCCGATTCTGAGGGGAAATAGAAAAAAAAAAATAGAAAAAAGAGAATTTTTTGGGTTTTTTTTTTTGATTTCTGGACTTTATTTGGGATTCCAGCCTTTTTTAAAGTTTTTTTTTTTAGGATTTTGGGGTTTTTTTCTGGCTTAAATTCCGATTTTTCCTTGAATCTAAGGGGACCCCGAACCTGAGGGAAAAGCCGGAAGACCCTGAGGGGGACCCCGATCCTGAGGGGAAACAGAAAAAAAACCCGAGAAATTTTTATAATTTCTGGGGTTTTTATGGATTTTATTTGGGATTTCAGACTTTTTTAAAGTTTTTTTTAGGATTTTGGGTTTTTTTTCTGGCTTAAATTCCGATTTTTCCTTGAATCTGAGGGGACCCCCGAACCTGAGGGAAAGGCGGGAAACCCTGAGGAGGACCCCGATCCTGAGGGGAAACAGAAAAACCCCGAGAAATTTTTATAATTTCTGGTGGTTTTTATGGATTTTATTTGGGGATTTCAGCCTTTTTAAAGTTTTTTTTTAGGATTTAGGTTTTTTTCCTGGCTTAAATTCCGATTTTCCTTGAATCTGAGGGGACCCCGAACCTGAGGGAAAAGGCGGGAAACGCTGAGGAGGACCCCGATCCTGAGGGAAAACAGAAAAAAAACCGAGAAATTTTTATAATTTCTGGGGTTTTATGGATTTTATTTGGATTTCAGCCTTTTTTAAAGTTTTTTTTTAGGATTTTGGGGGTTTTTTTCTGGCTTAAATTCCGATTTTTCCTTGAATCTGAAGGGACCCCGAACCTGAGGGAAAAGCCGGGAAACCCTGAGGGGGACCCCGATCCTGAGGGGAAACAGAAAAAACCCCGAGAAATTTTTATAATTTCTGGGGGTTTTATGGATTTTATTTGGGATTTCAGCCTTTTTTAAAGTTTTTTTTAGGATTTGGGGGTTTTTTTCTGGCTTAAATTCCGATTTTTCCTTGAATCTGAGGGGACCCCGAACCTGAGGGAAAAGGCGGGAAACCCTGAGGGGGACACCAATCCTGAGGGGAAACAGAAAAAACCCCGAGAAATTTTTATAATTTCTGGGGTTTTATGGATTTTATTTGGGATTTCAGGCTTTTTTAAAGTTGTTTTTTTTAGGATTTTGGGGTTTTTTTCTGGCTTAAATCCGATTTTTCCTTGATCTGAGGGGACCCCGAACCTGAGGAAAAGGCGGGAAACCCTGAGGGGGACTCTCGATCCTGAGGGGAAACACAGAAAAAACGGAGAAATTTTTATAATTTCTGGGGTTTTAGGGATTTGTGGATTTTATTTGGGATTTCAGGCTTTTTTGTGTTTTTTTTAGGATTTTGGGTTTTTTTTCTGGCTTAAATTCCGATTTTTCCTTGAATCTGAGGGACCCCGAACCTGAGGGAAAAGCCGGGAAACCCTGAGGGGACCCCGATCCTGAGGGGAAACAGAAAAAAAACCGAGAAATTTTTATAATTTCTGGGGTTTTTATGGATTTTATTTGGGATTTCAGCCTTTTTAAAAGTTTTTTTTTAGGATTTTGGGGTTTTTTTTCTGGCTTAAATTCCGATTTTTCCTTGAATCTGAGGGGACCCCGAACCTGAGGGAAAAGGCGGGAGACCCTGAGGGGACCCCGATCCTGAGGGGAAACAGAAAAAAAAAACCGAGAAATTTTTATAATTTCTGGGGGTTTTATGGATTTTATTTGGGATTTCACCCTTTTTTGAGTTTTTTTTTTAGGATTTTGGGGTTTTTTTCTGGCTTAAATTCCGATTTTTCCTTGAATCTGAGGGGACCCCGAACCTGAGGAAAAGGCGGGAAAACCTGAGGGGGACCCCGATCCTGAGGGGAAACAGAAAAAAAAAAGAGAATTTTTTGGGTTTTTTGGGGATTTCTGGACTTTATTTGGGATTTCAGGCTTTTTTGAGTTTTTTTTTTAGGATTTTGGGTTTTTTTCTGGTTAAATTCCCATTTTTCCTTGAATCTGAGGGGACCCCGAACCTGAGGGAAAAGGCGGGAAACCCTGAGGGGGACCCCGATCCTGAGGGGAAACAGAAAAAAAAATGAGATTTTTTTTGGTTTTTTTTGGGATTTCTGGACTTTATTTGGGATTTCAGCCATTTTAAAGTTGTTTTTTAGGATTTTGGGGTTTTTTTCTGGCTTAAATTCCGATTTTTCTTTGAATCTGAGGGGACCCCGAACCTGAGGGAAAAGCCGGGAAACCCTGAGGGGACCCGATCCTGAGGGGAAACAGAAAAAAAAACGAGAAATTTTTATAATTTCTGGGGGTTTTATGGATTTTATTTGGGATTTCAGCCTTTTTTAAAGTTTTTTTTTTTAGGATTTTGGTTTTTTTTTCTGTCTTAAATTCCGATTTTTCCTTGAATCTGAGGGGACTCCGAACCTGAGGGAAAAGGCGGAGAACCCTGAGGGGGACCCCGATCCTGAGGGGAAACAGAAAAAAACCCCGAGAAATTTTTATAATTTCTGGGGGTTTTATGGATTTTATTTGGGATTTCAGGCTTTTTTGAGGTTTTTTTTAGGATTTTCGGGTTTTTTTTCTGGCTTAAATTCCGATTTTCCTTGAATCTGAGGGGACCCCGAACCTGAGGAAAAAGCCGGGAAACCCTGAGGGGGACCCCGATCCTGAGGGGAAACAGAAAAAAACCCGAAAATTTTTAATAATTTTTGTATTTTTACGTTAACTTCAGGTATTTTTTCTTTATTTTTTTCAATTTTTAGGAACTTTTTTGCCATTTTTTTCCCATTTTAAGCCCGAGTTCGAGGCCCGCCCGAGCCTCTCTGGAGCTTCCCCCTCACGGATCCCGCCGCCATCTTGGAGCTCGTGTAGAGAACCGGTAATTTTTATTTTATTTTTATTTTATTTCGGTTTTATTCGGGTGTTGTTAATATTTATTGTAAATATTTATATTTATAAAACATTGCTGTTTTTCTCTTGGTATTTTCCTGCTTTTTTAATGATTTTCCCAACGTTTTTAGTCCATTTTTCTCATTCCCCCCCCCCCCCCCGTTCCCCTCCACATTTTTTCCTAATTTTTCCATTTTTTCATCCAATTTTCCTCTTTTTTTTCCAATTTTCCCCCTTTTTTTTCCCCAATTCCCTCCCATATTTCCCTCATTTCATTCCAAATTTCCCCCCCTATTTTTCCCCCAATTTTATTCCAAATTTTCCCCCATATTTTTGCCATTTTATTCCATTTTTTTCCTGTATTTTTACCCTTCCCCCCCCATTTTTTACCCCATTTTATTCCAATTTTTTCCCCATTTTTTCCCCTCAAAAACCAAACCCCACTAGAAAATCACATTTATTGCTACAAGAATGAAACACAAAAAACTTCCAGAACTTTCCCAGCCCGGCGGACAATTCCACAACTCAGAGAAACACCAAAAATCCATGGAAAAAATCGAGGCACTGGTCCATTTTTATTTATTTTTTTCTGTTTTTTCCTTTTTTTTTTAATTTTACTTTTTCCCCTTTTTTTCCCATTTTTTTACTTAATTTTCCCAATTTTTTCTGATTTTTTTCCCAATTTTTCCCCAGAATTTTTCCCTAATTTCCCCCAAATATTCCCCCTTTTTTTCTCCTATTTTTTCCCTTTTTATCCCAAATATTCCCCTATTTTTTCCCAATTTTTTCCCCCATTTTATCCCAAATTTTCCCAAATTTCCCCCCATTTTCATTCCAAATTTTTTTCAATTTTTATTCCCATTTTTTCCCCAATTTCCCCCCTTTTTTCCTCTTTTTCTTCACCATTTTTTCCCATTATTTTCACCAATTTTCCCCCAATTTTTTCCATTTTTATTCCAGTATTTCCCCATTTTTCTTCCAATTTTTCCCCATTTTTTTCTAATTTTTCCTCCATTTTTATTCTTTTTTTTTCCCAATTTTCCCCAATTTTTATTCCAAATTTTTGCCAATTTTTCCCCAATTTTATTCAATTTTTTTTCAAATTTTCCCCAATTTTATTCCAATTTTTCCCCAATTTTACCCCATTTTTCCCCCAATTTTTCCCCAATTTTATTCCAATTTTTTTTTCAATTTTCCCCAATTTTTCCCCAATTTTTCCCTCAATTTTTATTCCATTTCCCCCAATTTTTTCCCATTTTTATTCCAATTTCCCCCCTAATTTTATTCAAGTTTTTCTGCATTTTTTGCATTTTTACTCTCAATTTTTTCCCAATTTTTTCCTAATTTTTTCCCAATTTTTACCTCATTTTTTCCCCAATTTTTCCCCCATTTTTATTCCAATTTTTCCCCAAATTTTCCCCCATTTTTTCCCAAATTTTTCCCATTTTTTTCCCATTTTTTCCTCATTTTTTCCCCAATTTTATTCCAATTTTTCCCCCCTTTATCCCCCCAAAAATTCTCATTTTCCCCCCATTTTTTTCCCATTTTTTCACTTTATTTCTCCAAAAAAAAAAAAACCAAAATTCAACATTTCTTTAGGCACAAAATCCACAGTGTGGAAGCGAAAAATTCCCAAATTTTCCAAGATTTTTTGGGGAATTTTTGGGAATTTTTTGGGGATATTTTGGGGTTTTTTAGGGAATTTTTTTAGGGAATTTTTTGGGGTTTTTTAGGGAATTTTCAGGCGTCTGTGCCCATGGAATGACTCAGACTTGTCGAGATTTTTTTGTACAAAATTTTCTCCTTTTTTTCTTCCCAAAGCTGCAAAAGAAAAAAAAAAAAAATTAATTTTTTATATTAAAAAATGGCAATTTTATATTAAAAATTTGGAATTTTTTAAGATTTTTTCTCCATTTTTATTCCATTCTATTCCCAATTTTTCCCCATTTTATTCCAAATTTTCCCCCAATTTTTTCCCAATTTTCCCCAATTTTTTCCTATTTTTATTCCCACTTTTATCCCAATTTTCCCACATATTTTTCCCCATTTTATTTCCAATTTTATCCCAATTTTTTCCCCAATTTATTCCCACTTTTATCCAAATTATTTCCCATCTTTTCCCCATTTTATTTCCAATTTTATCCCAATTTTTACCCAATTTTTCCCAATTTTTTCCCAATTTTCACCTCAATTTTATCCTAATTTATTCCAATTTTTTCCCCAATTTTTCCCCAATTTTCCCCAAATTTTCCCCCATTTTTCCCAATTTTTAAATTCAATTTTCCCCAATTTATTCCAAATTTTTCCCCAATTTTCCCCCATTTTTTCCCCAATTTTCCCCAATTTTTCCCCAATTTTCCCCAATTTTTTTCCAAATTTTTTCCCAATTTTTCCCCAATTTTATTCCAATTTTTCCCCAAATTTCCCCCAATTTTTCTCCCATTTTACCCCAAATTTTCCCACACTTTTATTCCAATTTTTCCCCAAATTTCCCCCAAATTTTCCCCAATTTCCCCCATTTTATTCTGAATTTTCCCCCAATTTTCTCCAAATTTAATTTTTATTTTCCCCCATTTTCGCCATTTTATTCCCAATTTTCCTCTCATTTTAATCCCATTTTATTCTGAATTTTCCCCCATTTTTCTCCCAATTTTTCCCCATTTTTCTCCCAATTTTTCCCCATTTTTCTCCCAATTTTTCCCCATTTTTCTCCCAATTTCTCTCCATTTTATTCCCATTGATTCTCATTCATTCCCATTGATTCCCATTGATCCCCATTGACTCCCATTGATTCCCATTGATTCCCTTTGATTCCTATGGATTCCCATTGATTCCCATTGATTTCCTTTGATTCCCATTGATTTCCTTTAATTCCTATTGATTCCCATTGATCCCCATTGATCGCCATTGATCGCCATTGATCCCCATTGATTCCCATTGATTCCATTGATCCCCATTGATCCCCATTGATTGCCATTGATTCCCATTGATCCCCATAGATTCCCATTGATTCCCATTGATTCCCCATTGAGTGCCATTCATTCCCATTGATCCCCATTCATTCCCATTCATTCCCATTCATTCCCATTTTATTCCCAATTTCCTCCCAATTTTCCCAATTATTTAAACTCAATTTTCCCAATTATTTAATTTGCATTTCACCCAATTTTTTTTGTTTTTTAGCCCCCGCCCCCACCTGTCACATCTGCCCCATGTGATTGGCTCCGTCCCCCATGGCCGGGTGAGCTCCGGGCAGCGCCAACGGCGGCGGCTCCGACGTCACCTTCTCCTCCTCGCGCCGCTTCAGACACGCGGCCTTCGGGTTCAGGTTCCGCTCTGGGATGGACAGACGGACGGACATCAGAAATGCCAGAATTCCATGGAGAAATCACCAGAAAAATCCATGGAAAAATGGAGAAATTCCACGGAAAAAAGGAGAAATTGCAGGTAAAAAATGGAGAAATTCCATGGAAAAATCCCCCCAAAAATCCATGAAAAATGGAGAAATTCCATGGAGAACCTCCACGAAGAACATCCATGAAGTTCCACCTTGAAGGACCTCAAAGAACCTTCTAGAAGAACTTGATGGAGACCTCAATGGAGACCTCCATGGAGGACCTGGTAGAGCTTCCATTGAGGACTCCATAGCGACCTTCCAGAAGTTTCTACGAGGTTCCTCCATGGAGAACCACCATGAAGAACATGGTGAGGAACATCCTCCATAACTTCTCTTAGGAACCTTCTAGAAACTTTCTGAAGGTCATTATGGAGTCCTGACATCAAGGTCTATAAGAAGGAACTATCATGGACAATCTACATGAAGTTCTACCAGGAGAAATCTTGAAGGAACCTTGAAGAACCTTCTCGAATTCCTATCTAGAAGATGCCAGAACCTTTCTGAAGCTCATTATGGAGTCCTGGCATGAAGATCTTCCATGAGAGGCCTTGAAGGACCTCAAAGAACCTTCTAGAAGAACTTGATGGAGACCTTTTATGGGGACCTCCATGGAGGACCTGGTAGAGCTTCCATTGAGGACTCCATAGCGACCTTCCAGAAGTTTCTACGAGGTTCCTCCTTGGAGTAAATCCATGAGGAACCTTCTAGAAAAACTTGGCTGTAACTTCTGTTAGGAACCTTCTAGAAACTTTCTAAAGGTCATTATGGAGTCCTGGCATGAAGACCTACCAGGAGGAACCACTTTGGACAACCTACATGAAGTTCTACCAGGAGAAATCTTGAAGGAACCTTGAAGAACCTTCTCGAATTCCTATCTAGAAGATGCCAGAACCTTTCTGAAGGTCATTATGGAGTCCTGGCATGAAGATCTTCCATGAGGAACCTTGAAGGACCTCAAAGAACCTTCTAGAAGAACTTGATGGAGACCTTGTATGGAGATCTCCATGGAGGACCTGGTAGAGCTTCCATTGAGGACTCCATAAAGACCTTCCAGAAGTTTCTAGGAGGTTCCTCCATGGAGAACCACCATGAAGAACATGGCGAGGAACATCCTCCATAACTTCTCTTAGGAACATTCTAGAAACTTTCTGAAGGTCGTTATGGAGTCCTGACATCAAGGTCTATAAGAAGGAACCACCATGGACAATCTACATGAACTTCTACCAGGAGAAATCTTGAAGGAACCTTGAGGAACCTTCTCAAAACCCACCAAAACCTCCACCAAACCCACCAAAACCACCACACCCACCACCACCAACCCCCCTATGATCTCCAGGACCAACCTCGGACCTGCTGCTCCAAGCTGAGGATGACAGCCACAGCTTGGTGAAGAATCAACAGCTTGGTCTGTGGTTTATCACTCTTCAGGTGCAGTTGGACCATCCTGCCCAGCTCCTTGAAGGCCTCGTTGATGTCTCGCACTCGGAGACGCTCGCGGGCGTTGTTGGCCATTCGTCGTTCCTTCTCCCGCTCGGCTTTCTGCTCAGGGGTCAGGTCCTCGTCGTCGTTATTGCTGCCAGGAGAAGACAATTAAAATTTTAATTTGGGGTGGTTGATGGGGTGGTGGGGTGGGGGGTGGGGGGGGGGGGTTGGAGATGTTGTCCCATTTTTATCCCGATTTTTCCCATTTTATTCCCAATTTTTGCCCAATTTTTTCCCATTTTTTTCCCATTTTTTTCCCATTTTTTCCCAATTTTTCCCCAATTTTATTCTTAATTTTTCCTGATTTTCCCCGATTGTTTTTTCTGATTTTTTCCTGTTTTTTCCCATTTTATTCTCAATTTTTCCCCCAATTTTTTCCCCATTTTATTCCAAATTTTTCCCCAATTTATTCCAAATTTTTTCCCAATTTTTTTTAGATTTTTTTCTCAATTTTTCCCCATTTTATTCCCAACTTTTCCCCAATTTTTTCCCCATTTTACTCCAAATTTTTTTCCCCAATTTTTTTCCCCATTTAATTCCCAATTTTCCCCCCAATTTTTCCCCATTTTATTCCCAATTTTCCCCAATTTTTCCCCAATTTTTTTCCGATTTTTTTTAGATTTTTTCCTCAATTTTCCCCCATTTTATTCCAAATTTTTCCCCGATTTTTTTTAGATTTTTTTCCTCAATTTTGCCCATTTTATTCCCAAATTTTCCCCCCAATTTTTTCCCATTTTCCCCCCATTTTATTCCCAATTTTCGCCAATTTTTCCCAATTTTCCCACAATTTCCCCCAATTTTTTCCCAATTTTTCCCCCATTTTATTCCAATTTTTCCAATTTTCCTCCAATTTTTCCCAATTTTTCCCCAATTTTCCCCCATTTTTTCCCCATTTTTCCTCATTTTTCCCCATTTTATTCCCAATTTCCCCAATTTTTTCCCCAATTTTTCCAATTTCCCCCCTTTTATTCCAAATTTTTCCCAATTTTCCCCCAATTTTTCCCCATTTTATTCTCAATTTTTCCCAAATTTTCCCCCAATTTTCCCCAATTTTTTCCTCAATTTTTCCCAATTTTATCCCATTTTTCCCAATTTTTTCCTCAATTTATTCCAAATTTTCCCCCAATTTTTTCCCCATTTTTTCCTCATTTTTTCCCATTTTATTCCAATTTTCCCCCAATTTTTTCCCCAATTTTTCTCAATTTCCCCCATTTTATTCCCATTTTTTTCCCATTTTTTCCCAATTTTTCCCCAGTTTTTCGCCAATTTTTCCCAAATTTTTTCTCTATTTTTTTCCCATTTTATTCCTAATTTTCCCCATTTTAATCCCAATTTTTCCCCATTTTATTCCAAATTTTTTCCCAATTTTTTCCCGATTTTTTTTAGGTTTTTCCCCCAATTTCCCCCCATTTTATTCTTAATTTTCCCCCATTTTATCCCCAATTTTTTCCTCAATTTATTCCCAATTTTTTTCCCAATTTTTCCCCATTTTATTCTCAATTTTTCTCCCAAATTTTCTCCATTTTTCTCCCATTTTATTCCAAATTTTTCCCCAATTTTCCCCCATTCTTTCTTAATTTTCCCCAATTTTATTCCCATTTAATTCCCAATGTATTCCTAATTTTTTTCCCATTTTATTCCAAATTTTTTCCCATTTTTTCCCATTTATATTCTCAATTTTTCCCCCAATTTTCCTCCAATTTTTCCCCCAATTTTCCCCCAAATTTTCCCCAATTTTTCCCCAATTTTTCCCCAATTTTCCCCATTTTATTCCCGCAATTTTTCCCCAATTTTATTCTAAATTTTTCCCCAATTTTATTCTAAATTTTTTCACAATTTTTCCCCATTTTATTCCAAATTTTTTCCCAATTTTCCCCAATTTTTTCCTGATTTTTTTTCCCATTTTTCCCCAATTTTCCCCATTTTTTCTTCAATTTTCTCCAATTTATTTCCCAATTTTTGCTCAATTTTTCCCATTTTATCCCCAATTTCTTCCCATTTTTTGGCCATTTTCCCCCCATTTTATTCCCAATTTTTCCCAATTTTTCCCGATTTTTTTTCCTTTTTTTCCCCATCTTATTCTCAATTTTTTCCCCCGATTTTTCCCCCATTTTATTCCCAATTTTTCCCCAATTTTTCCCCCATTTATTCCTCAATTTTCCCCCAATTTTCCCAAATTTTTCCCCAATTTTTTTCCCATTTTATTCCCAATTTTTCCCGATTTTTTTCCCAATTTTTTCCTCAATTTTTCTCCATTTTATTCTCATTTTATTCCCAATTTTCCCCCCATTTTATTCCAAATTTTTTCCCAATTTTTCCCCAATTTTTTCCTCAATTTTCTCCCAATTTTCCCCAATTTTTCCCGATTTTTTTCCAATTTTCCCCCCAATTTTTTCACCATTTTATTCTTAATTTTTCCCAATTTTCCCAATTTTTCTCGATTTTTTTTCCGATTTTTTCTCTATTTTCCCCCATTTTATTCCCAATTTTTCCCCCAATTTTCCCCATTTTATTCCCAATTTTTTCCCAATTTTTTCCCGATTTTTTTAGATTTTTTCCTCAATTTTCCCCCAATTTTTTCCCATTTTTTCCTCAATTTATTCCCAAATTTTACCTAAACTTTCCCCCATTTTATTCTTAATTTTCCCCATTTTTCCCCAATTTTTTCCCGATTTTTTTCCCAATTTTTCCCCAATTTTCCCCCATTTTACTCCCAATTTTTCCCATTTTATTCCCAATTTTCCCCCAATTTTCCCCATTTTATTCCTTAATTTTTCCCAATTTTCCTCTAATTTTCCCCATTTTTTCCTCATTTTTTCCCATTTTATTCCCAATTTCCCCCAATTTTTTCCCAATTTTTTCCCCATTTTATTCCCAATTTTTCCCCAATTTTCCCCCAATTTTTCCCATTTATTCCAAATTTTTCCCCATTTTATTCCAAATTTTTCCCCATTTTATTCCCCAATTTTTCCCAATTTTCCCCCATTTAATTCCCAATTTTTCCCCATTTTTTCCCCATTTTCCCCATCTTTATTCCCAAATTTTTCCCTTTTTTATTCCAATTTTATTTTGATTTTTTTCTCCATTTTTTCCCATTTTATTCCCATTTTTTCCCCCAATTTTCCCCCCATTTTATTCTTAATTTTCTCCCAATTTTATTCCAAATTTTTCCAAATTTTTCCAATTTTCCCCATTTTATTCCCAATTTTCCTCCAATTTTTCCCCAATTTTCCCCATTTAATTCCAAATCTTTCCCAATTTTTCCCAAATTTTTCTGATTTTTCCCAATTTATTCCCAATTTTTCCCCATTTTATTCCCAATTTTCCCCCAATTTTCCCCAATTTTCCCCCAATTTCCCCCAATTTTTTCCCCAATTTTTTCCCAATTTTTCCCCCAATTTTTCCCCATTTTATTCTCAATTTCCCCCAATTTTTTCTCCAATTTTCCCCCAATTTTTCCTCAATTTTCCCCAAATTTTTCCCCAATTTTTTCCCATTTAATTCCCAATTTTCCTCCAATTTTTCCCCATTTTATTCCAAATTTTCTCCCAAATTTTCCCCCAATTTTTCCCCAATTTTTCCCAATTTTATTCCCAATTTCCCCCCATTTTAATCTGAATTTTCCCCCAATTTTTCCCCATTTTAATCCGAATTTTTTTCCCAATTTATCCCCATTTTATTCCCCAAACTTTTCCCAATTTTCCTCCAATTTTCCCCCAATTTTTTCCATTTAATTCCCAATTTTCCCCCAATTTTTCCCCAATTTTTTCTCAATTTTCCCCATTTTATTCCCAATTTTTTCCCCATTTTATTCTTAATTTTTCCCAATTTTCCCCCAATTTTCCCCCATTTTATTCCCAATTTTTCCTCCATTTTATTCCCAATTTTTTCCCATTTTTTCCCCATTTTTTCCCCAATTTTTTCCCAATTTTTCCCCAATTTTTCCCCAATTTTTCCCCAATTTTCCCCATTTTATTCCCAATTTTTTTCCAATTTTTTCCCATTTTATTCCCAATTTTTTCCCCATTTTTTCCCATTTTTTCTCCAATTTTCCCCATTTAATTCCCAATTTTTGCCCAATTTTTCCCAATTTTTTTCCGATTTTTTCCCAATTTTTCCCAATTTTTCCCCATTTTATTCCCAATTTTCCCCATTTTTCCCCATTTTATTCCAAATTTTTCCCCATTTTATTCTCAATTTTCCTCAATTTTCCCCATTTTACTCCCAATTTTCCCCCCATTTTATTCCCAATTTTTTCCCAATTTTTCCCCATTTTATTCCCAAATTTTTTCCCAATTTTTCCCCAATTTCTTCCCAATTTTTCCCCATTTTATTCCCGATTTTCCCCCAATTTTTCCCCATTTTATTCCCAATTTTTCCCCATTTTATTCCCAATTTATTCCAAATTTTTTCCCAATTTTCCCCAAATTTATCCCCATTTTATTCCAAATTTTCCCCATTTTATTCCAATTTTTTTCCCAATTTTCCTCCCAATTTTTCCCATTTTATTCCCAATTTTTTCTCCAATTTTCCCCCATTTTATTCCAAATTTTTCCCCAATTTTCCCCATTTTATTCCAAATTTTTCCCCAATTTTTCCCCAATTTTCCTCCAATTTTTCCCCAATTTTATTCCCAATTTTTCCCCATTTTATTCCAATTTTTCCCCAATTTGCCCCCATTTTTCCCCTAATTTTCCCCCATTTTATTCCAAATTTTTTCCCAATTTTTCCCCCAATTTTCCCCATTTTATTCCAAATTTTTCCCAATTTCTCCCCAATTTTTCCCCATTTTATTCCCAAATTTTTCCCAATTTTCTCCCCAATTTTTTCCACCAATTTTTTCCCCATTTTATTCCCAATTTTCCCATTTTATTCCAATTTTTTCACCAATTTTCCTCCAATTTTTTCGCAATTTTCCAATTTTTTTTCCCCATTTTTTCCCCATTTTATTCTTAATTTTCCCCAATTTTTTCCCCCATTTTATTCCAAATTTTTTCCCAATTTTCCCCCAATTTTTCCCCATTTTTCCCCAATTTTTCCCCAATTTTTCTCCATTTTATTCCAAATTTTTTCCAATTTTTCCCAATTTTTTCCCATTTTATTCCCAATTTTCCCCCAATTTTCCCCAAATTTTTCCCCAATTTTTTCCCATTTTATCCCAATTTTCTCCCAATTTTCCCCCATTTAATTCCCAATTTTTTCCCAATTTTTCCCCATTTTATTCCAATTTTATTCTGATTTTTCCCCCATTTTTCTCCCCCATTTTCCCCCATATCTCCCCCATTCCTCCACCGATTTGCTTCATTTTTTTTTTGTTTTTCTCCTCTTTTTCTCCTCTTTCCGTTCCTAGTTATGGATTTGAGCTCCTTCTTCTCCTCTTCCAGCTTCTTCTCCTCGGCCCCTTTGGCTCCTGCAGGTTCTCGTCGGCTTCGTCGTCGGATTTGATCTCCGAGCTGCCCGAGGACGCGCTCTGGCCCTGCAGAGCCCCTCCAATTCCTAAAAAAAATAATAAAATTCCAGGTAAAAAAAAAAAATTTAAATATTTTCTAATTTTTTCTATATTTTTCTCCTTTTTTTTCCGCTTTTTTTTGCAATTTATTTCACATTTTTAGCCCATTTTTGCCCATTTTTATACCAATTTTTCTCCATTTTTATACCATTTTTTCCCCAATTTATTCTCATTTTTTCCCTAATTTTTTCCCAATTTTTTCCCAATTTATTCTCATTTTTTCCTATTTTTCCCAATTTTTCCCCAATTTTTCCCCAAATTTTTTCCTAATTTTTCTCCATTTTTTCCCCAATTTTTCCAATTTTTTTCCCCCAATTTTCCCCCAATTTTCCCCAATTTTCCCCAATTTTTCCCCAATTTTCTCCCAATTTATTCCCATTTTTTCCCCAATATTTTCTCCCCGATTTGATCTCTGAGCTGCCCGAGGACGCGCTCTGGCCCTGCAGAGCCCCTGCAATTCCTGAAAATATTTCAAATTTCCAGGTAAAATTTTTATTTTAATTATTTTTTATATTTTTCACAATTTTTTCCTCTTCCTTTTTTTGCAGTTTATTGCACGTTTTTAGCCCATTTTTTGCCCATTTTATACCAATTGTTCCCCAATTATTTCCCAATTTTCTCCCATTTTTTTCCTATTTTTTGCCATTTTTTTCTCCATTTTTTAAGAATTTTTCCCTATTTTTTCTCCAATTTTTGCCAATTTTTCCCCAATTTTTCCCCAATTTTTTTCAAATTTTTTCCTGATTTTTCCCAATTTTTTCCAAAATTTTCCTATTTTTTTCTAAATTTTTTCCCCAAATTTTTCCCAATTTTTCTCAATTTTTCCCAATTTTTCCCCATTTTTTCCCATTTTTCTCCAATTTTTTCCCAATTTTTCTCCATTTTTCTCCCATATTTCTCCATTTTTTCCCCAATTTTTTCCCAATTTTTTCCTATTTTTCCCAATTTTTCTCCCATTTTTCCCAATTTTTGCCATTTTTTTCCCAATTTTTTCCTAATTTTTGCCCATTTTTTTCCCATTTTTTCTCCAATTTTTTCCCAATTTTTCTCCCATTTTTCTCCCATTTTTCCCCATTTTATTCTGAATTTTCCCAATTTTTTCCCAATTTTTCTCCATTTTCCCCCAATTTTTTCCAATTTTTTCCCTATTTTCCCCCCAATTTTTCCTCAATTTTCTCCAATTTTTCCCCATTTTTTTCCCAATTTTCCCCCAATTTTTCCCCAATTTTCTCCCAATTTTTCTCCAATTTTTTTCCCCATTTTTCCCCAAGGTTTTCTCCCTGATTTGATCTCCGAGCTGCCCGAGGACGCGCTCTGGCCCTGCAGAGCCCCTGCCATTCCTAAAAAAAAAATCAATTTTCAAGGTAAGATTTAATTTTTATTATTTTCTATTTTTTTCTAAATTTTCTCCTTTTTTTCCGCTTTTTTTTGCAGTTTATTTCATGTTTTTAGCTCATTTTCAGCCCATTTTATACCAATTTTCCCCCTATTTATTCTCAATTTTCTCCCAATTTTTCCCCATTTTATTCTGAATTTTCCCCAATTTTTTACCAAATTTTTTCCCATTTTTTTCTAATTTTTTTTCCATTTTTTCTCCAATTTTTTCCTATTTTTTCCCAAACTTTTTCCTATTTTTTCCCATTTTTTTCCCAATTTTTCCCTATCTTTGTAGCAATTTCCCCAATTTTTCCCCAAATTTTCCCCATTTTTCTCCAAATTTCCTCCATTTTTTATGATTTTTTTCCCCATTTTTTCCCCAATTTTTTCACATTGTTCCCCAATTTTCCCCAACTTTTCTCCTATTTTTTCCTATTTTTTCCCCAATTTTTCCCAATTTTTCCCCAATTTTCCCCCCCCCCCCCATCCCCCGTCCACACCCCCCCCCCCCACCCCCCGCCACCCCCCGCCCATCGCTCCCCCCCCCCCGCCCTCCCCCCACTCCCCGTCCACCCCCCCGCTCCGCCCCAGCTCGCTTTGCCCCCAGCCCGACTCCAACCTCTTTCCCCCAAAATTTTCCTTTTTTGTCAATTTTTTCCCCATTTTTCTCCCAAATTTTCCCAATTTTCTCCAATTTTTCCCCATTTTTTCCCAGTTTTTCCCCAATTTTCCCACATTTTTTTCCAATTTTTTCCTCATTTTCCCCAATGTTTCCCCTTTTTTTTTTGCATTTTTCCCACAATTTTCCCCAATTTTTTCCCGTTTTTTGGTGAATTTTGGCCATCTTTTAACCATTATTTTTGCTCTTTTTGCAAATTTTTTGAGATTTTTTGGGCCATTTTTTCACCAATTTTTAACCCATTTTTTTCCTATTTTTTAGGATTTTTTGGGGATTTTTTGGGGAATTTTTGGCCATTTTTTAACCAATTTTTTTTCCTTCTTTTTGGATTTTTTTGGGGAATTTTTGGCCATTTTTTCACCAATTTTTTTCCTTTTTTTGGGAATTTTTTGGGATTTCTTGGGGAAATTTTGGCCATTTTTTCACCAATTTTTTTCCTTTTTTTGGGAATTTTTGGGGATTTCTTGGGGAATTTTTGGTCATTTTTTAACCAATTTTTTTGACTTTTTTTGCAAATTTTTGGGGATTTTTGGGCCATTTTTTCACCAATTTTTTTCCCTTTTTTTGGGATTTTTGGGGATATTTTGGCCATTTTTTAACCAATATTTTTGCAATTTCTTTGGGGATTTTTTGGGGATATTTTGGCCATTTTTTAACCATTTTTTCTGCTTTTTTGGAGGAATTTTGGGATTTTTTTGGGAATTTTTGGCCATTTTTTCCCCATTTTTGGGGGATTTTTTGGCCATTTTTCTACCTTTATTTTTGCTTTTTTTTGCCGATTTTTTTGAATTTTTTTGGGAGTTTTTTGGGGATATTTCGGCCATTTTTTAACCAATTTTTTTGCTTTTTTTTGCAAAATTTTCGGGATTTTTTGGGGAATTTTTGGCATTTTTTCCCTTTTTTGTGGAAACTTTTGGGGATTTTTTTGGGATTTTTTGCAGATTTTTAAGGGAATTTTTGGCCATTTTTTTCACCGATTTTTTTCTTTTTTTTGGGAATTTTTGGGGATTTTTTGGGGAATTTTTGGCCATTTTTTAACCAATTTTGGGGGAAATTTTGGCCATTTTTTGGGGAATTTTTGCCTAATTTTAACCAATTTTTTGCAATTTTTTTGCAATTTTTTGGGATTTTTTGGGGGGATTTTTGGGATTTTTTTCACTAATTTTTTTCCTCTTTTTGGGATTTTTTTGGGGATTTTTTTGGGGGGATTTTTTGGCCATTTTTTAACCAATTTCTTTCCTTTTTTCAGGAATTTTTTGGGATTTTTTTGGGAATTTTTTCCCATTTTCTGGGGATTTTTTGGCCATTTTTTCACCAATTTTTCTGCTTTTTTTTGCTTTATTTGCAAATTTCTTGGGAATTTTTGGCCATTTTAACCAATTTTTTACTTTTTTTTTTTGCTGTATTTGCAATTTTTTGGGGGAATTTTTGGCCATTTTTTCACCAATTTTTTTCCTTTTTTCAGGAATTTTTTGGGATTTTTTTGGGGATTTTTTGGGGAATTTTTGCCCATTTTTGGGGATATTTTGGCCAAATTTTCACCGATTTTTTTGGGATTTTTTGCAATTTTTTCAGGATTTTTTGGGGAATTTTTCTGATTTTTTAACCCATTTTTCCCTCCTCACCCCTGTAGTGCTCCTGGCCGGGGGTTGACCTCGGGCGACGTCGCCGACGGCACCGGCAGCGTTGGCACGGGTTGGGCACCAGCGAGTGCCCGCGCAGACCGACGGCGTCCTCTCGGTGAGCTCCCACCTGAAAATCCAAAAATCCCAAAATTTTAAACCCCAAAAATCCCAAAATCCAAAAAATCCCAAAATTTTAGGTCCAAAAATCCCAAAATCCCAAATTTTTAAGTCCCAAAATGGCAAAAATCCAAAATTTTGAAGTCCCAATGTTGCAAAAATTCAAAATTTTTGTTCCCATTTTTTCCCAATTTCCCTCCATTTTAATCCCCATTTATCCCCATTTTAATCCCATTTTATTCTGAATTTTTCCCCATTTTTTCCCCAATTTTTCCCCAATTTTTCTCCATTTTAATCCCATTTTATTCTAAATTTTTCCCCATTTTTCCCCCAATTTTTCTCCATTTTATCCCAATTTATTCCCATTTTTTTCCCAATTTTTTCTCATTTTTCCTTGATTTTAATCCCTATTCATTCCCATTTTATTCCCATTTTATTCCCCATTTTATTCCAATTTATTCTCCATTTTATTCCCATTGATTCCCATTGGTTTCCATTGGTTCCCATTGATTCCATTGGTTCCCATTGATTGCCATTGATTCCCATTGATTTGATTCCCATTGGTTTCCATTGGTTCCCATTGATTGCCATTGATCCCCATTGATCCCCATTGACTCCCATTCATTCCCATTGATTCCCATTGATTGCCATTGATTCCCATTGGTTCCCATTGATTTCCATTGACTCCCATTGATTCCCATTGGTTCCCATTCATTCCCCATTGATTCCCATTGGTTCCCATTGTCTCCCATTGATTCCCATTGGTTCCCATTGGTTCCCATTCATTCCCATTCATTCCCATTGATTTTTATTCCCAATTTTCATCGAATTTTCTCCCAATTTTTCCCCATAATTTCCCCATTTTTCGCCCGATTTTCTCCATTTTTTTTTTAAATTTCACCCACCATGCTGGAGAGCCTGTTGGGCAGGATGGCAGCGCCGTAGCCTGGCACGTGGGTGCCCGGGCAGAGGCCGTGCCCGTCGCCGGTGCCCACGGCGGTACCCGGTCCCACCGCCCCCATTGAGTCCCATTGAGTCCCATTGATTGCCATTGGTTCCCATTGGTTCCCATTGGTTCCTATTGATTCGCATTGATTCCCATTGTTTTCCATTGATTCCCATTGGTTCCCATTTGTCCCCATTGATTCCCATTGGTTTCTATTGATTGCCATTGATTCCCATTGGTTCCCATTGGTTCCTATTGATTCCCATTGTTTCCCATTGATTGCCATTGATTGCCATTGGTTCCCATTGGTTCCCATTGGTTCCCATTGGTTCCCATTAATTGCCATTGATTGCCATTGGTTCCCATTGGTTCCCATTGATCCCCATTGATTCCCATTGATTCCCATTGGTTGCCATTGATTGCCATTGATTTCTATTGATTCCCATTGAGTTCCATTGATTCCTATTGATCCTCATTGGTCCCCATTCATCCCCAGTGATTCCCATTGATCCCTATTGATTGCCATTGATTCCCATTGACTCCCATTGATCCCCATTGATCCCCATTGATTTTTATTCCCATTTTATTCCTAATTTTTCCCCATAATTTCCTCATTTTTCACCCGATTTTCTCCATTTTTTTTTTCATTTTCACCCACCATGCTGGAGAGCCTGTTGGGCAGGATGGCAGCGCCGTAGCCTGGCACGTGGGTGCCCGGGCAGAGGCCGTGCCCGTCGCCGGTGCCCACGGCGGTGCCCGGTCCCACCACCCCCATTGAGTCCCATTGATTCCCATTGGTTTCCATTGGTTCCCATTGATTCCCATTGGTTCCCATTGGTTCCCATTGGTTCCCATTGATTCCCATTGGTTCCTATTGATTCCCATTGTTTCCCATCGATTCCTATTGATTCCTATTGATTCGCATTGATTCCCATTGGTTCCCATTGATTCCCATTGACTCCCATTCATTCCCATTGATTTTCATTGGTTCCCATCGATTCCCATTGACTCCCATTCATTCCCCGTTGATTCCCATTGACTCCCCTTCATTCCCCATTGATTCCCATTGGTTCCCATTGGTTCTCATTCATTCCCATTGATTCCTATTGGTTCCCATTGATTCCCATTGACTGCCATTGATTGCCATTGATTCCCATTGGTTCCCATTGATCCCCATTGGCTCCCATTCATTCCCATTGATTCCCATTGATCCCCATTGATCCCCATTGATTTTTATTCCCATTTTATTCCCAATTTTCTCCCAATTTTTCCCCATAATTTCCTCATTTTTCGCCCGATTTTCTCCATTTTTTTTTTCATTTTCACCCACCATGCTGGAGAGCCTGTTGGGCAGGATGCCAGCGCCGTAGCCTGGCACGTGGGTGCCCGGGCAGAGGCCGTGCCCGTCGCCGGTGCCCACGGCGGTGCCCGGCCCCACGGCCCCCATTGATTCCCATTGATTCCCATTGAGTCCCATTGATTCCCATTGGTTCCCATTGGTTTCCATTGGTTCCCATTGGTTCCCATTGATTCCCATTAATTGCTATGGATTCCTATTGATTCCCATTGGTTCCCATTGATTCGCATTGATTCCCATTGACTCCCATTCATTCCCCATTGACTCCCATTGATTCCCATAGGTTCCCATTGATTCCCATTGACTCCCATTGGTTCCCATTCGTTCGCATTGATTCCCATTAATTCCCATTGATTCCCATTGATTTCCCATTGATTGCCATTGATTCCCATTGGTTCCCATTGATTCCCATTGGTTCCCATTCATTCCCCATTGATTCCCATTGATCCCCATTGATTCCCATTGATCCCTATTGATTGCCATTGATTCCCATTGACTCCCATTGATCCCCATTGACTCCCATTCATTCCCATTGATTTTTATTCCCAATTTTCATCGAATTTTCTCCCAACTTTTCCCCATAATTTCCCCATTTTTTACCCGATTTTCTCCATTTTTTTTTTAAATTTCACCCACCATGCTGGAGAGCCTGTTGGGCAGGATGCCAGCGCCGTAGCCTGGCACGTGGGTGCCCGGGCAGAGGCCGTGCCCGTCGCCGGTGCCCACGGCGGTGCCTGGTCCCACCGCCCCCATTGAGTCCCATTGATTCCCATTGATTTCCATGGGTTCCCATTGGTTTCTATTGATTGCCATTGATTCCCATGCATTCCCATTGGTTCCCATTGGTTCCCATTGGTTCCCATTGGTTCCCATTGGTTGCCATTGATTGCCATTGATTCGCATTGATTCCCATTGATTCCCATTGGTTCCTATTGGTTCCCATTGATTCCCATTGACTCCCATTGATTTCCATTGATTCCCATTGGTTCCCATTGATTCCCCATTGATTCCCATTGATTGCCATTGATTCCCATTGATTTCCATTGACTCCCATTGATTCCCATTGATTGCCATTCATTCCCATTGATTCCTATTGATCCCCATTGACTCCCATTCATTCCCCATTGATTCCCATTCATTGCCATTGGTTCCCATTGATTCCCATTGATTCCCATTGGTTCCCATTGACTGCCATTGATTCCCATTGACTCCCATTCATTCCCCATTGATTCCCATTGGCTCCCATTGATTCCCATTGGTTCCCATTGGTCCCCATTGATCCCCATTGATCCCCCATTTTATTCCCAATTTTCATCGAATTTTCTCCCAATTTTTCCCCATAATTTCCCCATTTTTCACCCGATTTTCTCCATTTTTTTTTTCATTTTCACCCACCATGCTGGAGAGCCTGTTGGGCAGGATGCCAGCGTCCTCGATGCGGCTCTAAAAGGGGAAAAAATTCCATTTATTTGGGGGAAAAATGTAAATTATTTTGGGGTTTTTAATGGGGATTTATGGGGTTTTTAATTGGGTTTAATGGGGTTTTTATTGGGGATTTTTTGGGAATTTTTTGGGAACTTTTTGGGATTTTTTGGGGATTTTTTGGGGAATTTTTGGGATTTTATTGGGGATTTTTTGGGGTTTTTTAGGATTTTTTTGGGGACTTTTGGGGGGATTTTTTGGATTTTTTGGGGATTTTTTGGGATTTTATTGGGGATTTTTGGGGGATTTTTTTGGGAATTTTTGCGGGATTTTTTGGGGATTTTTTTGGATTTTTGGGGGATTTTTTTAGGATTTTTTGGGGGATTTTTGAGGGGTTTTGGGGGATTTTTTGGGATTTTTGGGGGATTTTTTGGGGGATTTTTTTCAATTTTTGGGGGATTTTTTTGGGATTTTTTGGGGATTTTTTTGGGGATTTTTTTTCCAATTTTTTGGGATTTTTTTGGGGATTTTTTTGAGGATTTTTTGAGGGATTTAATGAAAATTTTAATGGGATTTTATTGCACTTTTAATGCGATTGTTACTTGAATTTTTGGGGATTTTTTTGGGATTTTTAATGGGATTTTTTCCTGGATTTTTGGAGGGTTTTTAATGTGATTTTAATTGGATTTTTTGGGGATTTTTTGGGGATTTTTAATGGGATTTTAATTGGAATTTTTAGGGATTTTTTTTGGGATTTTTAATGAGATTTTTAATTGGAATTTTTGAGATTTTTTGGGGGATTTTTAATGAGATTTTTAATTGGAGTTTTTGGGAATTTTAATGAGATTTTTAATTGGAATTTTTAGGGATTTTTTTGGGATTTTTAATGGGATTTTAATTGGAATTTTTTGGGATTTTTTGGGATTTTTAATGAGATTTTTAATTGCATTTTTAATGGGATTTTAATTGGAATTTTTGAGATTTTTAATGAGATTTTAAATTAGAATTTTGGGGATTTTTTTTGGATTTTTAATTAAAATTTTTGAGATTTTTTTGGGGGATTTTTAATGACATTTAAATCAAAATTTCCCTTGAGTTTCCAGCCATTAATTACCAATTAATTACCAGACTAATTAACCCATCCCAACCCAAATATTCCCCATTTTTGACCACAAAATCAATAATTAATCTGCCTATAAATGAATAATTAATGAGGCAATCAATGAATAATTAATGAGGCGATCAACGAGGGGTGATGAATGGATTAATTAGTGATTAATTAATTAATTAATGGATTAATTAACCTACCAATGAGTGCAAGGGCCCCTCATAATTAGGAGACGACGATGCCGGACCTCCATTGCGGGCCCAAGCTGCGGTGCCTGCTGGGTAAGAGAGGGGTTATTAGCATAAATTTGCATACATTTGCATGGGGAAAAATTCTTTTAAAAAATGGGGAAAATTTTGGGCAAAAAAATCCTAAAAAAATGGGGAAAAATTTGAATTTTTTTGGAAAAAAACCTAAAAAAAAGGGAAAAAATTGGGAAAAAATTGGGGAAAAATTGGGAAAATTTTGGGAAAAAATGGGGGAAAAATCCTGAAAAATTGGGGAAAACTTTGGAGAAAAATGGAGAAAAAATGGGGAAAAAATCCGGAAAAATTGGGAAAAAAATCCTAAAAAATGGGGAAAAATTTGAATTATTTTGGGGAAAAATTGGAGAAAATTTGGGGGAAAATGGGGGAAAAAAATGGGAAAAAAATCCTTTAAAAATGGGGAAAATTTGGGAAAAAATCCTAAGAAACTGGGGAAAATTTGGGGGAAAAATTGGGAAAAAATCCTAAAAAATTGGGGGAAATTTTGGGGAAAATGGGGAAAAATTTGGGAAAATTTTGCCCAAAAATTGGGAAAAAAATCCTAAAAAATTGGGGAAAAAATTGGGGAAAAACTGGAGAAAAATTGGGAAAAAATTACTAGAAAAATGGGGAAAAATTTGAATTATTTTGGGGAAAAAATGGGGAAAAAATCCTAAAAAAATGGGAAAAAATTTGGGGAAAAATTGGGAAAAAATCCTGAAAAATTGGGAAAATTTTGGGGAAAAAATTGGGAAAAAATCCTAAAAAATTGGGGAGAATTGGAATTATTTTGGGGAAAAATTGGGGAAAAAAATCCTAAAAAATGGGCAAAAAATGGGAAAATTTTGGGGAAAAATTGGGAAAAAATGGGAGAAAATTTGGGGAAAAATTGGGAAAAAATCCTAAAAAACTGGGGAAAAATTGGGAAAATTTTGGGGAAAATTGGGAAAAAATCTGAATTATTTTGGGGAAAAATGGAGAAAAATGGGAGAAAATTTGGGGAAAAATTGGGGAAAAATTTGGGGAAAAAATGGGGAAAAATCCTGAAAAATTGGGGAAAATTTTGGGGAAAAATGGGGAAAAAATTGGGAAAAAAATGAGAGAAAAATTGGGAAAAAAATCCTAGAAAAATGGGGAAAAATTTGAATTATTTTGGGGAAAAATTGGGAAAATATCCTGAAAAATTGGGGAAAATTTTGGGGAAAAATGGGGAAAAAATAATGAAAAATTGGGAAAAAAACCTAAAAGATTGGGGAAAATTTTGGGAAAAAATTGGGAAAAAATAATGGAAATTTTGGGGAAAAAATGGGAGAAAATCCTGAAAAATTGGGAAAAAATCTGAGTTATTTTGGGGAAAAATGGAGAAAAATTGGGAAAAAATCCTAAAAAATTGTGGAAAAATTGGGGAAAAAATGGGGAAAAAAATCCTTAAAAATGGGAAAAAATTGGGGAAAATTTAGGGAAAAATTAGGAAAAAATCCTAAAAAATTGGGGGAAATTTTGCGGAAAAATGGGGAAAAATTGGGAAAAATGAGAGAAAATTTGGGGAAAAATCCTAGAAAAATGGGGAAAAATTTGAATTATTTTGGGAAAAAATCGGGGAAAAATAATGAAAAAATGGGAAAAATTGGGGAAAAATTTTGGGAAAAATTGGGGGAAAAATTGGGAAAAAAATCTCGAAAAATTGAGGAAAATTTAGGAAAATTTTGGGGAAAAAATTACGAAAAAATAATGAAAAATTGGGAAAAAATCCTAAAAAATTGGGGAAAATTTGGGGAAAAATTGGGAAAAAATCTGAATTATTTTGGGGAAAAATGGAGAAAAAATGGGAGAAAATTTGGGAAAAAATTCCTAGAAAAATGGGGAAAAATTAGAATTATATTGGGAAAAAATGGAGAAAAAATGGGAAAAAAATTTGGGGAAAAATTGGGAAAAAACCCTGAAAAATTGGGGAAAATTTTGGGAAAAAAGAATGAAAAATTGGGAAAAATTGGGAAAAAATGGGGAAAAATTTGGAATAAATCCGAAAAAAATTGGGAAAAAAATCTGAAAAAATTTGGGAAAAATCCTAAAAAATTTGGGAAGAAATTGAGAAAAAATGGGGAAAAATTTGGGAAAAAACCTAAAAAAAATGGGAAAAAATCGGAAAAAATTTGGGAAAAATGCACAAAAAATGGGGAAAAATTGGGAAAAAAATGGGGAAAAATTTGGAATAAATCCTAAAAAAAAAGGGAAAAAAATCAGAAAAAGTTTGGGAAAAAATTGAGAAAAAATGGGGAAAAATTTGGGGAAAAATTTGGAATAAATCCTAAAAAAATTGGGAAGAAAAATCAGAGAAAATTTGGAAAAAATCCTTAAAAAATTGGGAAAAAAATCAGAAAAAAATTTGGAAAAAATCCTAAAAAAATTGGCAATAATCTTAATATATTCAGAAAAAAATTCATATTACTTTCAGCCAAAAAACCTGAATTTTTGGGGAAAAAATTTGATTTTTTTGGGGAAAAAATGTCATTTATTTTGTGAAAAAAATTGGAATTTTTGCCTAAAAAAACCGAATTTTTGCGGGAAAAAACCAGATTTTTTTCAGGATTTTTTGGGGAATAAAATAAAGATATTTTGGGGAATAAAATAAATAAAATTGGGGAAAAAAATGGAAGATAATTTGGGGAAAAATTGGGAAAAAATCCTGAAAAATTGGGGAAAATTTTGGGAAAAAATTGGGAAAAATAATGGAAAATTTGGGGAAAAAATGGGAGAAAATTTGAGAAAAAATGGGGAAAAATTTGGAATAAATCCTAAAAAATTGGGAAAAAATCTTAATAAATTCAGAAAAAAATTCATAATATTTTCAGCCAAAAAGACTGAATTTTTGGGGAAAAAATTTGATTTATTTGGCGAAAAAATTCAATTTATTTTGAGAAAAAATTTGAATTTTTGCCTAATTTTTGCGGGGAAAAAACCAGATTTTTTCAGGATTTTTTGGGCTATAAAATACAAATATTCTGGGGAATAAAATAATTAAAAAATTCGATTATTTGATATAAAAAATCAGCACCAACCTGCGAGCGAAGGGGGCGAGCCGACGGGCGTGGAGGGGTTGGAGGGGAAGCTGCTGTTGGTGTGGTCGGGAGAGTAAATCTGCATAAAGAGCATTGAGATGTAAGTTTTATGCAAATTTATACAAATATATGCAAATGTATGCAAATGTATGCAAGTGGAGAAATTTGAGGATTTTGGGGGATTTTTTTGGGGATTTTTAAAGGATTTTTTTGGGGATTTTTAAAGGATTTTTTGGGGTTTTTTGAGGATTTTTTGGGGATTTTTTTGGAATATTTGGGAAAATTTTTTGGGATTTTTGAGGAATTTTTGGGGAATTTTGGGGGGATTTTTTGGGGAATTTTTTGGGGATTTTTGGGATTTTTAAAGGATTTTTTGGGGAATTTTCTGGGGATTTTTTTGGGGGATTTTGGGGGGATTTTTTTGGGATTTTTTGGGGTTTTTTTGCGGATTTTTGGGGATTTTTTGGTGATTTTTTGGTGGATTTTTGAGGATTTTTAAGGAAATTTTTTGGGATTTTTTTGGGGATTTTTGGAGGAAATTTATGGGTTTTTTAAGGGATTGTTTTGGGATTTTTTTGGATTTTAAAAGGATTTTTGGGGGAATTTTTGGAGGATTTTTTGGGGATTTTTGGGGATTTGTTGGGGATTTTTTTTGGAATTTTTAGGGGATTTTTTAGGATTTTTTGAGGATTTTTTGGGGAATTTTTGGAGGATTTTTTTGGGGATATTTTGGGGATTCTTAAAGGAAATTTTTGGGGACTTTTTGGGGATTTTTAAAGGATTTTTTTGGGATTTTTTGAGGATTTTTTAGGAAATTTTGGGGGGTTTTGGGGATTTTTTGAGGAATTTTTTGTGGATTTTTGGGGGAATTTTTGGGATTTTTTTGGGGATTTTTGGGGATTTTTAAGGAAATTTTTTAGGGATTTTTTGGAATTTTTTTGGGGATTGTTTGGGGATCTTTTGGGGATTTTTCTGGGATTTTTTTGGGGATTTTTTGGGATTTTTAAAGGATTTTTTGGGGGGATTTTTTGAGGATTTTTAAAGGATTTTTTGGGGGAATTTTTTTAGGATTTCTTGGGGAATTTTTGCGGATTTTTTGGATTTTTTTTGTGGATTTTTTTGGGATTTTTAAAGGATTTTTTGGGGACTTTTGTGGAATTTTTGAGGAATTTTGGGGGATTTTTGGGGAATTTTTTTTTATTTTTTTGGGATTTTTTGAGGAATTTTTTAGGGATTTTTTGGGGATTTGTAAGGGAATTTTTTGGGATTTTTTGCGGATTTTTGGAGGGAATTTTTGGGATTTTTTTGGGATTTTTAAAGGATTTTTTGAGGATTTTTTTGGATTATTTGGAGAAATCTTGGGGGATTATTTTGGGATTTTTAAAGGATTTTTTTGGGGAATATTTTTAGGACTTTTTGGGGTTTTTTGGGGGATTTTTTTTGATTTTTAAAGGATTTTTTTGGGGAATTTTTGGGGATTTTTGGAGGATTTTTGGGGACTTTTTGGGGATTTTTAAAGGATTTTTTGGGGATTTTTGAGGGATTTTTTTGGGGATTTTTTAGGGAAATTTTTGGGGGATTTTTTTGGATTTTTTGGGGATTTTTAAGGAAATTTTTTTGGGATTTTTAAAGGATTTTTAGGGAAATTTTTGGAGGAAATTTTTGGGGTTTTTTTAGGGATTTTTTTGGGATTTTTGAGGGATTTTTTTGGGGATTTTTTAGGGAAATATTTGGAGATTTTTTTATTTTTTAGGGATATTTTTTGGATTTTTTTAGGATTTTTTTGGAAATTTTTGGGGATTTTTTTGGAAATTTTTGGGATTTTTGGGGGATTTTTTTGGAATTTTTTGAGGATTTTTTGGGATTTTTTGAGGAAATTTTTGGGGGTTTTTTTGAGAATTTTGTGGGATTTTTTAGGGATTTTTTGAGGGATTTTGTGGGGAATTATATGGGCATTTTTTGGGATTATTTTAGGATTTTTTGGGGTTTTTTGTTAAATTTTTTCGTATTTTTGAGGGATTTTTCTGGAAATCTTTGAGGGATTTTTTTTTTTTATTTGTTGAGAATTTTTCGGGATTTTTGGGGGATTTTTTTGTTGATTTTTGGGGACTTTCTGAGGAATTTTGAGGAATTTTTGGGAGATTTTTTGATATTTTTGGGGGGGATTTTTGGGGGGGATTTTTGGGGGATTTTTAAAAAAACTTTGCAGATTTTTTGGGATTTTTCTGGGATTTGTTTTATTTTTTTGGGATTTTTTGAGGAAATTTTTGGGGTTTTTTAGGGGGATTTTTGAGGATTTTTCAGGATTTTTTTTGAGGATTTTTTGGGGATTTTTTAGGGGTTTTTTTTAGGATTTTGGGGATTTTTTTTGAGGATTTTTTTGCGATTTTTTAGGGACTTTTTGGGGGGATTTTTTGGGGATTCTTTTGGGATTTGTTTTGTTTTTTGGGGATTTTTAAAGGACTTTTTGTTGAATTTTTTAAGAATTTTTTGGAAATTTTTGGGGATATATTAGGGATTTTTTGAGGGAATTTTTTGGGGAGTTTTTTGACATTTTTTCCAGATTTTAGGGGAATTTTTTGAGGATTTTTTTTTCTTTTTGGGATTTTTTTCAGGAATTTTTTTGTTATTTTTGGGATTTTTTTCCTGGATTTTTTTCGGGAATATTTCGAATTTTTTGGGAATATTTTCCAACATTTTTCCACCTTTCCCCACCCATTTTATCCCATAAAAAATTCCAATTTTTTTGGGAATTTTTTTCCTTACTGAGGCCAAAGCTTTGCCCAAAGCGTCGCCGGTTTGGGAACTTCCCCCTGCACGAGCTGCAAAAAAAAATAAAAATAATTTAAATTTTTAATTAAAAAATCATTAAAAATTTTTATTTTTTATTAAATTATAGAATTCTAGAAAAAATTTGGAATTTTGGGGAAAAAATTTGGGATTTTTTGGGGGAATTTTGGGGATTTTTGGGGGGAATTTTGGGGTTTTTTGGATTAAAAATTTAAATTTTTTGGGGAAAAATTGGAATTTAAAAGGGAAATTTTGGGGATTTTTTTGGGGATTTTTTGGGAATTTTTGGGGATTTTTTTGGATTTTTTGGGATTTTTGGGGGATTTTTTTAGGGAATTTTGGGATTTTTTTGGGGATTTTTTGGGGATTTTTGAGGAATTTTTTTTGGACTTTTTTGGGATTTTTGGGGAAATTTTTGGGATTTTTATGGGATTTTTTTGGGATTTTTTGGGATTTTTGGGGGATTTTTCAGGAAATATTTGGATTTTTTTAAAGGAATTTTTCAGATTTTTTTCAGGAATTTTTTTGGGATTTTTTCAGGAATTTTGGGGGTTTTTTGGGGATTTTTTGGGGAATTTTGGGGACTTTTTTGGGATTTTTTAGGGGAATTTTTTGGGATTTTTATGGGAATTTTTAGGGAATTTTTTTGGATTTTTTTAGGGATTTTTTTCAGGAATTTTTTGGGAATTTTTGGGGATTTTTTGGGATTTTTGGGGGATTTTTTGGGATTTTTTGGGATTTTTTTGGGGATTTTTTGGGGAATTTTTGGGCGATTTTTATGGGGATTTTTTGGGAATTTTTTAGGAATTTTGGGGGATTTTTTGGGGATTTTTTGGGATTTTTGGGGGATTTTTCAGGAATTTTTGAGGATTTTTCATTATTTTTGGGGGGTTTTTTGGAATTTTTTTGGAATTTTTTCAGGAATTTTTAGGGAAGTATGTGGATTTTTATGGGAATTTTTTCGGGTTGTTTTTTTTTTTTTTTTTCCGGGATTTTTTGGGATTTTTTTTAGGATTTTTGGGGGATTTTTCAGGAATTTTTGGCGGTGTTTTGGGGGATTTTTTGGCGGTGTTTTGGGGATTTTTGGATTTTTTTGGGAATTTTTGGGGGATTTTTTAGGGAATTTTTGAGAATATTTTAGGGATATTTTTGAGGATATTTTTGGGATATTTTATGGATATTTTAGGGATATTTTGGGGATATTTTAGGGAATTTTTGGAGGATATTTTGGGGATATTTTTTGGGATTTTTTAGGGATTTTTTCGGAATTTTTGGGTGATTTTTTTGGGAGTTTTTGGGGATATTTTGGGAATTTTTGGAGGATATTTTTGGAAATTTTTGGGGATATTTTAGGGATATTTTGGTGAATTTTTGAGGATGTTTTGGTGATATTTCAGAGAATTTTTGGAGATATTTTAGGGAATTTTTGGCGATATTTTGGGTGATTTTTTTCAGGGTATTTTGGGGATATTTTGGGGAATTTTTGGAGGATATTTTGGGGCTGTTTTAGGGATATTTTACGGAATTTTTGGGTGATTTTTTCGGGAATTTTTGGGGATTTTTTGGGGATATTTTGGGGGATATTTTAGGGATATTTTGGGTGATTTTTTGGGATATTTTGGGGATATTTTGGGTGATTTTTTCAGGATATTTTAGGAATATTTTAGGGATATTTTAGGGAATATTTTAGGGATATTTTAGGGCTATTTTAGGGATATTTTGGAGATTTTTTGCGTGATTTTTTTCAGGATATTTTAGGGAATTTTGGGGGATTTTTTCGGAAATATTTTGGGGATATTTTAGGGAATTTTTGAGGATATTTTAGGGAATTTTTGGAGGTTATTTTTAGGATTTTGGGGGGAATTTTTGGGGGAATTTTTGGGGAATTTTTAGGGGATATTTTGGGATATTTTAGGGAATTTTTGGGGATACTTTGGGGATATTTTGGAGATATTTTTAAGGAATTTTTAAGGAATTTTTGGGGATAATTTAGGGATTTTTCTGGATTTTTGGGGCATTTTGGGGTGATTTTTTTTAGAATTTTTTTGGAATTTTTGGAGGATTTTTTGGGGTTTTTTTAGGGATATTTTAGAGATAATTTGAGGATATTTTGGTGAATTTTTGGGGATATTTTATGGATTTTTTGGGGATATTTTGGGATATTTTGGGGCATTTTGGGGGATTTTTTAAGATTTTTTTTGAATTCTTGGAGGATTTTTTTGGGGATTTTTTGGGGCTATTTTGGGAATATTTTGGGGATATTTTGGGAATTTTTGGATGATTTTTAGGGAATTTTTGGCGATATTTTCAGGATATTTTGGATATATTTTAGCGATTTTTTTAGGGATATTTTAGGGATATTTTATGGAATTTTTGTGGATACTTTGGGGATATTTTAGGGATTTTTTTTTGGGAATTTTTGGGGATTTTTTGGGGATTTTTTGGGATATTTTTGTGGCATTTTCGGGGAATTTTTTAGGAATTTTTGGTGATATTTTGGGGATTTTTTGGGAAATTTTTTTAGGATTTTTTTGGATATTTTTTGGATATTTTGGGAATTTTTTGGGGAATTTTTGGGAATATTTTGGGGGATATTTTGGGGATATTTTGGGTAATTTTTTCAGGATCTTTTAGGGAATTTTTGGGGCCATTTTAGGGATATTTTTAGGAACTTTTGGTGATATTTTGTGGATATTTTTGGGGATATTTTGGATATATTTTTGGGAATTTTTGCAGATATTTTAGGGAATTTTTGTGGATATTTTAGGGATATTTTGGGTGATTTTTTCAGGGTATTTTAGGAATATTTTAGGGATATTTTAGGGAATTTTTGGAGGATTTTTTCGGGAATTTTTGGGGCTATTTTGGATATATTTTAGGGATATTTTGGGGGTATTTTGGGTGATTTTTCCAGGATACTTTAGGAATATTTTTGGGATTTTTTGGGATATTTTTGGAAATTTTTGGACGATTTTTTCGGGAATTTTTGGGGCTATTTTGGGGATATTTTAGGGCTATTTTGGGGATATTTTGGGGCTATTTTATGGATATTTTAGGGATTTTTTGGGAATTTTTGGGGATATTTTAGGGAATTTTTGGGAATACTTTGGATATATTTTAGGGATATTTTGGGGCTATTTTATGGATATTTTTTGGGATATTTTGGGGCTCTTTATGGATATTTTTTGGAATATTTTGGAGCTATTTTGGCAAATTTTTTGGGATATTTTAGGGAATTTTTGGTGATTTTTTGGGAATATTTTAGGGAATTTTTGGGTGATTTTTTTGGGTATTTTTTTTGAATTTTTGGGGATATTTTGGGGATTTTTTTGGATATTTTTAGGAATATTTTAGGGATATTTTGGGAATATTTTAGGGATAATTTGGGTGATTTTTTCAGGATATTTTAGGGATATTTGGGGGATTTTTTGGGAATTTCTGGGTGATTTTTGACAATATTTTTGGGAATTTTTGGACGATTTTTTCAGGAATTGTTGTGGATATTTTAGGGATATTTTGGGATATTTTGTGAATATTTTAGGATATTTTAGGATATTTTACTCACCCAGCAGGGGCTCGGCGCCGTTGGCCGGGGGGGTGCAGGAGGAGCTGAAGGGGTTGGAGGCGCCCCGGTGGAACGACGACATCGGGGGCAGAGAGGAGCTCAGATCTGCTGAGGAATGCGCTGGGTACGTCTGGAAAAATCCAGAAAAATTAAATTAACATGGAGAAAAAATTGAGGAATAATTAGAAAAAAATTTGGTGAAAATCGGAGAAAAAATGACGAAAATATGGGGAAAAATGGGGAAAAAATTTGAATTTTTTGGGGGGAAAATGGGGAAAAAAATTGAATTTTTTTGGGAAAAAATTTGGATTTTTAGGGGAATAAAGGGGGAAAAAATTGGGGAAAAATGGGGAAAAAAATTGAATTTTTTGGAGAAAAAATTTGGATTTTTTGGGAAAAAATTTGGATTTTTTGGGGAATAAAGGGGGAAAAATTGGAGAAAAAATAAGGAAAATATGGGGGAAAATGGGGAAAAAAATTGGATTTTTTTGGGAATAAATAGAGAAATAATTGGGAAAAAATTGGAGAAAAATTGGGGGAAAATTGGGGGAAAATTGGGAAAAATAGAGAAAAAAATGGAGAAAATTTGGGGAAAAATTGGGAAAAAATGAGGAAAAAATGGAGAAAAATTTGAATTATTGGGGGAAAAATTGGGGAAAAATTGGGAAAAATTTGGAGAAAAATTGGGGGAAAATTGGGGAAAAATGAGAAAAATTTGGAGAAAATTTGGGAAAAAATGGAGAAAAATTGGGAGAAAAAATGGGGAAAAATTAGGAAAAAATTTGGAATTTTGGGGGAAAAATTGAAAAAAAATTGGGGAAAAATTAGGGGAAAAATGGGGAAAAATTTGGAATTTTTGGAGTAAAAAAACTGAATTTTTTTGAGAAAAAAATCGGATTTTTTGGGGAAAAAAATCCAATTTTTTTGGGATTTTTTTTGCGATTTTTTTGGAATTTCTTTGGAATTTTTGGGAATATTTTCAGGATATTTTAGAAATATTTTAGGAATATTTTTGGAATATAAAATTGAATATTTTTACCAATCTCTCATGGGGGTGGAGGCTGCAATACCCCCCAGGCTGCCCCAACATCCCCGAGAGTGGGAAAAAATTGGGGAAAAATTGGGAAAAATTTGGAAAAAATTTGGGAAAAATTGGGAAAAAATTGGAAAAAATTTGGAGAAAAATTGGGGGAAAAAATTGGGGAAAAAATTGGGAAAAAATTGGGGAAAAATTGGCAAAAAAATGAGGAAAAATTAGGCAAAATTTGAATTATTGGGAGAAAAATTGGGAGAAAAATAGGGAAAAATTGGGGGAAAATTGGGAAAGAAATAGAGAAAAAATGGAGAAAATTGGGGGAAATTTGGAGAAAAAATGGGGAAAAATTGGAAAAAAAATGGAGAAAAATGGGGGAAAATTGGGAGAAATTTAAAGGAAAATTGGAGAAAAATTGGGGAAAAATATGGGGAAAAATAGGGAAAAATTGGAATTTTGGGGGGAAAAATTTGGGGAAAAATGGGGAAAAAATTGGGGAAAATTGGAGAAAAATTGGGGAAAAATTGGGAGAAATTTAAAGGAAAATTGGAGAAAAAATAGAAAAAAAATGGGGAAAAATGGGGGAAAATTGGAGAAAAAATTGGGGAAAAATGGGGAAAAAATGGGAAAAATTGGAGGAAATTTGGCAAAAAATTGGGAGAAAAATTGGGAAAAATTTTGATTTTTTGGGGGAAAAAAATTGAATTTTTTGGGGAAAAATGGGGGGAAAAATTGGAGAAAAAATGGGTAAAAATTGGGAAAAAATGGAGAAAAATTGGGAGAAAAATGGGGAAAAATTGGGAAAAATTAGGAAAAAAATTGGAATTTTGGGGGGAAAATTGAGAAAAAATTGGGGAAAAATTAGGGGAAAAATGGGGAAAATTTGGAATTTTTGGAGAAAAAAAAATGAATTTTTTTGAGAAAAAAATCGGATTTTTTAGAGAAAAAATGGGAAAAAATTCGGATTTTTTGGGGAAAAAATGTGATTTTTTTGGGATTTTTTTTGCGATTTTTGTGGGGATTTTTGTGGGATTTTTTTGTGGATTTTTTGTGGATATTTTTTTAATTAATTTTGAATATTTAATTAACATTTTTACCAATCTCTCATGGGGGTGGAGGCTGCAATACCCCCCAGGCTGCCCCAACATCCCCGCGAGTGGGAAAAAATTGGGGAAAAAATGGGAAAAATTGGGAATAATTTGGTAAAGAATTGGGGGAAAATTGGGAAAAAATAGAGAAAAATTTGGGGAAAATTTGGGGAAAAATTGGCAAAAAATGAGGAAAAATCAGGAAAAAATTTGAATTATTGGAGGAAAATTTGGGGAAAAATTGGAGAAAAATTGGGAAAAATGGGTAAAAAATTGGGAAAAATTTGGAGAAAAATTGGGGAAAATTGGGGAAAAATTGGGGAAAAAATTGGTGAAAATTATAAGAAAATTGGGAAAAAATAGAGAAAAATTTGGAGAAAAATGGGGCAAAATTTTGAATTTTTGGGGGAAAAATTGGGAAAAAATTGGGAGAAAAAATGGGAAAAAAATAGAAAAAAATGGAAAAAAAAATGGAAAACATTTGGAATTTTTTTGGGAAAAATAGAGAAAAAAATGGGGAAAAATAGGGGAAAAATGAGAAAAATTTGGAGAAAATTTGGGGAAAAATTGGAGGAAATTTAGCAAAAAATTGGTGAAAAATTGGGAAAAATTTGGAGAAAAATGGGGAAAAAATAGGGAAAAATTGGGAAAAAAATTTAATTATTGAGGGAAAAATTGGGAAAAATTTAGGAAAAAATTGGGAAAAATTAGGGGAAAAATGGGTAAAAAATTCGGATTTTTGGGGGGAAAAAATTGAATTTTTGGAGGGAAAAATGCTCAAAAAATTGGATTTTTGGGGGTAAAAAATGGGGAAAAATTCGATTTTTTTTGCGATTTTTTTGGGGTTTTTTTGGGGATTTTTTCTTTGATTTTTTGTGGATATTTTCATAAATATTTTAATTATAAAATAAATATTTTTACCAATCTCTCATGGGGGTGGAGGCTGCAATACCCCCCAGGCTGCCCCAACATCCCCGCGAATCCTCCCTGGCCCAGCCCGCTGGAAGAACCCCAGGGATCGCTGCTGTGGTGCCCATCTGCAACAAAAACCATCAAAAATTAATTAATTTCTTCATTAAAATACTCATTAAAACTTGAAAATTAATTAAGGGTAAAATTGAGGGGGTTTAGGCAAAAAAAAACCCGGTGAAAAACGGAGAAAAAATGGATTTTTTAGGGGAATAAATGGAATTTTTTGGGGAATAAATTGAATTTTTGGGTTTTTTTTTAACAGGAAAATTTGGGGGTTTTTGGGGTTTTTTTAAGGCAAAAAATTGGAATTTTTTAATAAAAAATGGGAATTTTTTTGAGGCAAAATTTGGGGTTTTTATGGCAAAAAATTGGGATTTTTTCAGTCAAAAATTTGGAATTTTTCTATAAAAAATTCGAATTTTTGGGGAATTTTTTTGGTCAAAAATTTGGGATTTTTTCTATAAAAAATTCGAATTTTTTTGAGGTTTTTGGGGCAAAATTTGGGATTTTTCTATAAAAAATTCGAATTTTTTTGAGATTTTTTGAGGCAAAATTTGGAATTTTTCTATAAAAAATTCGAATTTTTTGGGGGATTTTTTGGTCAAAAATTCGGAATTTTTCAATAAAAAATTCAATTTTTTTTGAGATTTTTTTGAGGCAAAATTTGGGATTTTTTCATCCAAATTTTGAAATTTTTATTTCAAATTTTTATTAAAAATAATCATAAAATAATTAAAATATAGGGTGGAAAAAAAATCAATTTTATGGGCAAAAAAATTCAATTTTTCAAAAAATTTTGGTAAAAATTTGGAATTCTTTTGGTCCAAAATTTAAAATTTTTCAATAAAAAATTGGGAATTTTTTGTGATTCTTTTCAGCCAAAAATTTCGAATTTTTCAATCAAAATTTGGGAATTTTTGCTGCAAAATTTAGGTTTCTTGACCAAAAACAATTAAATTATTTCAAAAAAAAAATCGAATTATTTTAATTTTTCTTGGTAAAATTTGAAATTTTTTTTGGCCAAATTTTGGATTTTTTGGGAAAAAAATTGAATTTTTTGAATGGGAAAATTGGGGAAAAATTTGAAATTTTTTTGGGAGAAAATTTGAATTTTTGGGGGAAAAAATTTTGAATTTTTGAGGGGAAAATTGGGGAAAAAATTTGAAGTTTTTTGGGAAAAAAATTGAATTTTTTAAGGGGAAAATTGGGGAAAAATTTGAATTTTTTGAGGGGAAAATTGGGGAAAATAATTTGAATTTTTTGGGACAAAATTTGAATTTTTTGGGGAAAAAATTAAATTTTTGAGGGGAAAATTGGTAAAAAATTGGAAATTTTTTGCCCAAAAATTTGAACTTTTTTTGCCCAAAAATTTTGGAATTTTTGGAAAAAATTTGAATTTTTTTGGTCAAAATTTGAATTTTCTGGAATATTTTAATATCAAAATTTGCCATTTTTTATTTCCATTTCCACCCCAAAATTCAAATTTTTTCACCCCAAAATTCCAATTTTTTTCCCTTAATTTTCCCCCCAAACTTTCAAATTTTTAGTATTAGAATCGCAATTTCTTTTTTATTTTTTACCACCAAAATTTTAATTTTTTTAAGGAAAAAATTCCCCAAAAAAATTTAAATTTTTTTTTATTTTTTTCCACCAAAATTTCAATTTTTTAAGGAAAAAAATTACCAAAAAAATTTAAATTTTGTTTATTTTTTACCACCAAAATTTTAATTTTTTTAAGGAAGAAATTACCAAAAAAAATTTAATTTTTTTTTCATTTTTTACCACCAAAATTTTAATTTATTTAAGGAAAATTTACCAAAATAATTTAAATTATTTTTTATATTTTTATATTTAAAAATTTCCCCAAAAATTTGGATTTTTTTGGAGAAAAATTAACAAAAAAATTCAATTTATTTTAGTAAAATTTGCCTAAAAAATTCAATTTTTTTGCAATTTTCATCAATTTTTTTTTTATTTTTACCACCAAAATTTCAATTTTTTTAAGGAAAAATTCCCAAAATAATTTAAATTATTTTTGATATTTTTGTATTTAAAAATTTCAAAATTTACCCAAAAAAATTTAATTTTTTTGGAGAAAAATTAACAAAAAAATTCAATTTTTTTAGCAAAATTGACCTAAAAAATTCAATTTTTTTGTGATTTTCGTCAAATTTTTTGCGTTTTTTTCAGGGAAAATTTGGGAATTTTGGAAATTTGGGAATTTTTTGGAAAATATTTGGAATTTTTTGGGAATTTTCTGACCTTGCATGAAGAAAGAGGAGGGGAAGGTGCTGGAGGCGCCCTTGGAGGTGAATTCGGCCGTGCTGGCGGAGGGAGCGTAAACCTGGAAAAAATGGGGAAAATTCAAATTATTTTGGGGAAAAGTTGAATTTATTATGGGGAAAAAATTGGGAAAAAATTAAATTTATTATGGGGAAAAATGGGGAAAAATTGGGAAAAAAAATTGGGAAAAAAATGAATTTATTTGGGGGAAAAATGGGGAAAAATTGGGGGAAAAAGGGGAAAAAATTGAATTTATTTGGGGGAAAAAAATGGTAAAAATTGAATTTATTATGGGGAAAAAATGGGGAAAAAATTAAATTTATTTGGGGAAAAAATTAAATTTATTATGGGGAAAATTTGGGGAAAAAATTGGGGAAAAAATTGAATTTATTTGGGGAAAATTTGGGGAAAATTTGGGAAAATTTGAATTTTTGGGGGGAAAAATGGGGAAAAATTGGGGGAAAAATTGAATTTATTTGGGGGAAAAATTGGGAAAAAATTGAATTTATTATGGGAAAAAATTGGGGAAAAATGGGGAAAAATAGGGAAAAAATTGTATATATTTGGGGGAAAAAATGGGGAAAAAATTAAATTTATTATGGGGAAAATGGGGGGAAAAATGGGGAAAAATTTGAATTTATTTGGGGAAAAAATTGGGAAAAATTGGGAAAAAATTGAATTTATTTGGGGGAAAAATTGGGGAAAAATGGGGAAAAAATGGGGGAAAAATTGAATTTATTATGGGGAAAAAATTGGGGAAAATTGGAATTTTTTAGGGAAAAAATGGGGAAAAAATTGAATTTATTATGGATAAAAATTGAATTTATTATGGGGAAAAAATGGGGAAAAAATTGAATTTATTGGGGAAAAATTGAACTTTTTGGGGAAAAAATTTGAATTTATTATGGGGAAAAATGGGGAAAAAATTTGAATTTATTTGGGGAAAAATGGGGAAAATTTTGAATTTATTATGGGGAAAAATTGGGGAAAAATTGGGGGAAAAATTGAATTTATTTGGGGGAAAAATGGGGAAAAATTGAATTTATTTGGGGCAAAAAATTGGGAAAAAATTTGAATTTATTTGGGGCAAAAAATGGGGAAAAATAAAATTTATTTGGGGAAAAATTGGAATAAAATTGGGGGAAAATCGGGGAAAAAATGGTCCCAAAATGGCGGAAAATGGGGGGAAATTGGACAAAAATCGAGGAGAAAATGGGAAATAAAATTGGAAATAAAATGGGGGGAAATTAGGGAGGAAAAATGGGAATAAAATGGGAAAAATTGAATAAAAATGGGAAAAAAATGGGAAAAAATGGAATAAAAATGAAAATAAAAATGGCGCCACATGAGGGCGCCGGCACATCGGAGCCTTCGGCAAAGATCGGAAACTTTCGGAAACATTCGGGACAGGAGGGCTCGGAGCCGCCCGGACTCGGAGCCAATCAGATTCGAGTTCGGAACCGCGAGGGTTCGGGTTCGGAACCTCTCGGGTTCGGAGCCAATCAGGTTCGAGTTCGGAACCGCGGGGGTTCGGGTTCGGAACCGCTCGGCTTCGGAGCCAATCGGAGCCAATCAGGTTCGAGCTCGGAACCGCGGGGGTTCGGACCAATCAGGTTCGAGTTCGGAACCGCGGGGATTCGGACCCGTTCGGGTTCGGACCCGCTCGGCTTCGGAACCAATCAGATTCGAGCTCGGAACCGCGAGGGTTCGGAACCAATCGGAGCCAATCAGATTCGAGTTTCGGCTCAGCCCTCACGGATCAGGAGAAAAAGCCGCCAAAAAATCCGGGAAAAAAACCGGAAAAAAACGGGAAAAAAAGGTAAAAAAAGATTTAAAACCAACTTAAACCACGTTTAAATGTTCATATTGTTAACCCCACAGCTAAAATAACTCGAAAATAACCCCAAAAATTGAGATTTTTAACCGCAGAGACTGAGGTAAACCCGACCTAAAACAGCCCCCTAAATCCAGATTTTACCCTGATTTGAATCCCGAGATTTAAATCCCAAAATTGTCCCAAAAATGGGATTGGAAGCCTAAATTGGGATGGGATTGGGATCTTAAAATGATCCCAAAAATTTAAAAAAAAAGCTCCCCAAAAAAATCCCCCCAAAAAAACCCCCAAAATTAGAATTAAAACCCCAAAATTTTCACTTTTCTTTTTAGGAGAATTTTCCCCAATCATTTTTGGGATTCTTTTTTAGTAATTCCCAATTTTTGGGGGGTTTTCTTTGAGGATTTTTTTAGGATTTTTTTTTCCACCTCCATCCATCAAAAGGCAGCAAGGGGTTCATTATGTATGCATGATTTCCTCTGCAACTCATTAATATGCAAATGTATGCAGCTGTTAGTTGCTAAATTAAAAATGCAAAGCAGCCCTTCTGCTGGGGCTGCAAATTGGAGGCTTTGGAACGGTTGGGAAAGGGAAAAATGGGGAAAAAAAACCCAAAAAATCCCCTAAAAAATCCCCAAAACTTCCCTCAAAATTCCCATAAATATCCCAATAAAGTCCCAAAAACTTCCCATAAAAATCCCTTAAGAAAACCCAAAAAATCCCATAAAATTCCCATTAAAATCCCCTTAAAATGCCCCAAAATTCCTATAAAAATCCCCAAATACTCCTATAAAAATCCCAAAAACCTCCCAAGAAATTTCCATTAAAATCCCATAAAATCTGATTGAAATCCTATTGAATTCCCATTGAATCCCCCAAAATCCTGAAAATTCCCATCAAAAACCCCAAAAATTCCCATAAAAATCCCTTAAAAAATCCCCCAAAATTCGCATAAAATTCTCATTAAAATCCCCAAAAAATCCCCTTAAAATCCCCCAAAATTCCCATAAAAATCCCATTAAAATTCCTATTAAAATCCCCCAAAAATCCCAGAAAATTCCCCATTAAAATACAAAAAAAATTCCTAAAAAATCCCATAAAATCTGATAAAAATCCCCCAAAAACTCCCATTAGAATTCCCATAAAAATCCCAAAAAAATTCCCATAAAATTAAAAAATAATCCCCCAAAAATTCCCATTAAAATCCTATTAAAAACCCCATTAAAAATCAAAAAAACTCCTCATAAAAATCCCATTAAAATTCCATTAAAATCCGAAAAAAAATCCCCAAATAATTCCCTAAAAACCCCAAAAAAATTCACATAACAATTCCTGATTTTCCCCCAATTTTTCCCCAATAAATTCCCAAATTTTGGGAATTTTCGGGGCTGTTTTCTGCAAGTCCCTCGATGTCCACAAGAGGGCGCCCTGGCCCAGTTAAACCCCAAAAAATTCCCTAAAAAAATCCCCAAAAAAATTCCCAAAAAAATCCCAAAAATTTTTCCAAAAATTCCCAAAAAATTCCCAAAAAAATCCCAAAAATTCCAGAAAAAATCCCAAAAAAATTCAAAAAAATTCCCTCAAAAAATCCCCAAAATATAAAAAAAAATTCCCCAAAAAATTCCAAAAATTTCCCCAAAAATCCCAAAAAAATTCCCAAAAAATTCCCAAAAATTCCAGAAAAAAATCCAAAAAAATTCCCAAAAAATTAAAAAAAATTCCCAAAAAATTCCCCCAATTTTCCCTCCTAATTTCCCCCTCCTGAATATGCTAATTATATGCAAATGAGGCGGGATTGATATCAGAATGAGCTTCTAATAAGGTGCTGTCGATATCAGATTGATATGCAAAAGAGGCCGGATTGACATGGCAATAATATGCAAATTAGGGGTATCAATATGCATCATATGCAAATGAGGTGGTACTGACATAAGAATTCTATGCAAACGAGGCGGGATCAATAGTCATCCTATATGCAAATGAGGCTGCGTCGAATCAGAATTATATGCGAGTGATGCACAATGGATTTCAGAATTATATGCAAATGAGGATGTATTAGTATCAATATTAAATGCAAATTATTGTGGATATCAGCTTGATATGCAAATGAGGTGGTGTCAATATGAAATGACATGCAAATAATGATTGATCGATATTCCATTGATATGCAAATGATGCAATGTTGTTTGCAGATTGATATGCAAATGAGTCAATATCAATATTATGTTCATGTGAGGGGATATCAATATCAGACTGATATGCAAATGAGGCTCTATTGATATAATTGTATGTAAATGAGGCCGTATTGATCTCTTAATTATATGCAAATGAGCTGCTTTCAGGATGTGCAAATGAGGTGGTATCGATATCAGATTCTATGCAAATGAGGATGTAATAATATCAATATTATATGGAAATGAGGTGTGGTCATTATCAGATTGATATGCAAGGTTCTACTGATATCCGGTTGATATGCAAATTAGATTCTGAATCAGAATTTTGTGCAGATGGTGTTGGTAATATTGAAATTATATGCAAATGAGGTATTGCCATTTTAGGATTGGTATGCAAATGTGACTCTATTGATAACAATGTGATATGCAAATGAGGTATCGATATATGTAAATGGGTTGCATAATTGAATTATCATATGCAAATGAGGCTGCGTCGATCTCGATGATATGCAAATGAGGTGATATCGATATCAGAGTTGTATGCAAATAAGGCTTTATTTATATCAGAATGATATGTAAATGATGTTATATCAATATTAAAATATATGCAAATAAGAGTCGACTGATATTCAAATGAGGCACCATTGATATCGGGACTCTATGCAAATGAGGCTGTATTGATTTCTAATTGTATGCAAATAAGGTTGGCTTGATCGAATTGTATGCAAATGAGGTGTTTGATAGCAGAATTCTATGCAAATGAGTGCATTGATATAATTGCGATATGCAAATGAGAGTGTATCAATATCAGAAACCCCATCAAATCCCATGAAAATCCGAAAAAATTCCCATTAAAATCCTAAAAAATTCCAATTAAATCCCAAAAAAATCCCAAAAAAACTTCAAAAAATCCAAAAAAAAATCCAAAAAAAATTTCCAAAAAAAATCCCAAAAAAATCCCAAAAAAATCCCCCAAAAATCCCATAAAAATACCCAAAAAATCCCATAAAAATCCCCACAAAGTACCCCAAAAAATTCCATTAAAAATCCCATTAAAAATCCCTTAAAAATCCCCTAAAAATCCCATTAAAAATCCCCCCAAAATCCCATAAAAATACCCAAAAAATCCCATTAAAAATCCCCTAAAAATCCCATTAAAAATCCCATTAAAAATCCCATTAAAAATCCCCCCAAAATCCCATAAAAATACCCAAAAAATCCCATTAAAAATCCCCTAAAAATCCCATTAAAAATCCCCAAAAAATCCCCCCAAAAATCCCATAAAAATACCCAAAAAATCCCTTAAAAATCCCCACAAAGTACCCCAAAAAATTCCATTCAAACCCCATAAAAATCCCATAGAATCCAATAAAAATCTCACAAAATCCCTCAAAAAAATCCCCTCAAAAAACCCATAAAAACCCCATAAAACGCTATCAAACACTATAAAACTTAAAAAAAACCTTATCAAACCCTATAAAATCCCTTAAGAATCCCATTAAAATCCTATAAAAATCCCCCATTGAAAAATCCCATTAAAATCCCATTACAATCCCAGTAAAATTCCATTGAAAAATCCCATTAAAAATCCCATTAAAAATCCCATTAAAATTCTCCATTAAAATCCCCTATTAAAATTCTCCATTGAAATCCCCCATTAAAATCCCCCATTGAAATTCCCATTGAAATCCCCCATTAAAATTCCCCATTAAAACCCCATTAAAATCCCCCATTAAAATCCCCATTAAAATCTCCCATTCAAAATTCCCATTAAAATTCCTCATTAAAATCCCATTGAAAATTCCCATTAAAATCCCATTGAAATTCCCCATTAAACTCCCATTGAAATCCCCCATTAAAATTCCCCATTAAAATCCACCATTGAAAATTCCCATTAAAATCCCCCATTAAAATCCTATTGAAATTCGCCATTGAAATCCCATTAAAATCCCCAATTAAAATCCCATTGAAATTCCCCATTGAAATTCCCCATTAAAACCCCATTAAAATCCCATTGAAATTCCCCATTAAAATTCCCCATTAAAATCCCATTGCAATTCCCCATTAGATTCCCCATTAAAATCCCCCATTGAAATTCCCCATTGAAAATTCCCATTAAAACCCCATTAAAATCCCCCATTAAATTCCCCCATTTAAACCCCATTAATATTTCCCATTAAAATCCCCCATTAAAATCCCCCATTAAAATCCCATTGGAATCCCATTGAAATCCCCCATTGAAATTCCCCCATTGAAATTTCCATTAAAATCCCATTAAAATTCCCCATTAAAATCCCTTTAAATTCCCCATTAAAATCCCATTAAAATCCCATTGAAATTCCTCATTAAAATCCCATTAAATCCCCCATTAAAATCCCCCATTAAATTCCCCCATTGAAATCCTCCATTAAAATCCTATTGAAAATTCCCATTAAAATCCCCCATTAAAATCCCATTGGAATCCCCCATTAAAATCCCCTTGAAATTCCCCATTAAAATCCCATTAAATTCCCCATTGAAAATGCGCCATTAAAATCCCATTGAAATTCCCCATTAAAACCCCATTAAAATTCCCCATTAAAATCCCATTAAAATTCCCCATTAAAATCCCATTGAAATCCCCCATTAAAATTCCCCATTAGAATCCCCCATTAAAATCCTATTGAAATTCGCCATTAAAATCCCCCATTATAATCCTATTGAAATTCGCCATTAAAATCCCCCATTAAAATCCTATTGAAATTCCCCATTAAAATCCCCCATTAAAATCCCATTGAAATTCCCCATTAAAATCTCCCATTAAAATCCCATTAAAATTCTCCATTAAAATCCCCCATTAAAATCCCATTGAAATCCCCCATTGAAAATTCCCCATTAAAATCCCCCATTAGAATTTCCCATTAAAATCCCATTGAAATTCCCCATTGAAAATTCCCATTAAAATCCCCCATTGAAAATTCCCATTAAAATCCCATTGAAATTCCCCATTGAAAATTCCCATTAAAATCCCCCATTAGAATTTCCCATTAAAATCCCATTGCAATTCCCCATTAAAATCCCATTGAAATTCCTCATTAAAATCCCATTGAAATCCCCCATTGAAAATTCCCCATTAAAATCTCCCATTAAAATCCCCCATTAAAATCCCATTGAAATCCCCCATTAAAATTCCCCATTAAAATCCCATTAAAATCCCCCATTAAAATTCCCATTGAAATTTCCCATTAAAACCCCATTAAAATCCCATTGAAATTCCCCATTAAATTCCCCATTGAAATTCCCAATTGAAATCCCATTGAAATCCCCCATTGAAAATTCCCATTGAAATTCCCCATTAAAATCCCCCATTGAAAATTCCCATTGAAATTCCCCATTAAAATCCCGTTAGAATTCCCCATTAAAATCCTATTGAAATTCCCCATTAAAACCCCATTAAAATCCCATTGGAATCCCCCATTAAAATCCCATTGAAATTCCCCATTAAAATCCTATTAAAATCCCCCATTGAAATTCCCCATTAAAATCCCATTAAAATCCCCCATTAAAATCCCCCATTAAAATCCCATTAAAATCCCCCATTAAAATCCCCCATTAAAATCCCCAATTAAAATCCCAATAAAATCCCATTGAAATTCCCCATTGAAATCCCATTGAAATTCCCCATTGAAATCCTCCATTAAAATCCCATTGAAATTCCCCATTAAAATCCCATTGCAATTCCCCATTAAAATCCCAGTAAAATCCCATTGAAATTCTCCATTAAAATCCCCCATTGAAAATTCCCCATTAAAATCCCCCATTAAAATCCCATTAAAATTCCTCATTAAATTCCCCCATTGAAACCCCATTAATATTTCCCATTAAAATCCCCCATTGAAAATTCCCATTAAAATCCCATTGAAAATTCCCATTAAAACCCCATTGAAATCCCCCATTAAACTCTCCCATTAAATTCCCCATTGAAATTCCCATTAAAATCCCATTGAAATTCCCCATTAGATTCCCCATTAAAATCCCCCATTGAAATTCCCCATTAAAATCCCATTAAAATTCCCCCATTGGAATTCTCATTGAAATTCCCATTAAAACTCCATTAAAATCCCCCATTGAAAATTCTCCATTAAAATCCCATTAAAATTCCCCATTAAAATCCCCCATTAAATTCCCCCATTGAAAATTCCCATTAAAATCCCATTGAAATCCCCCATTAAAATCCCCCATTGAAATCCTATAGAAATTCGCCATTAAAATCCCTTTAAAATCCCCCATTGAAATTCGCCATTAAAACCCCATTAAAATCCTCCATTAAAAATTCCCATTAAAATCCCCCATTGAAATCCCCCATTAAAATCCCCCATTGAAAATTCCCATTAAAATCCCCCATTAAAAATTCCCATTAAAATCCCCCATTGAAATTCCCCATTAAAATCCCATTGAAATCCCCCATTAAAATCCCCCATTGAAAATTCCCATTAAAATCCCATTGAAATTCCCCATTAAAATCCCCCATTGAAAATTCCCATTAAAATCCCATTGAAATCCCCCATTGAAAATTCCCATTGCAATCCCATTGAAATTCCCCATTAAAATCCCCTATAAACCCTATAAAACCCCAATAAAATCCCAATGAAACCCCAATAAAACCCCAATAAAACCCCAATAAAATCCCAATAAAAACCCCAAACTTACGGAGGACGGCAAACCCGGGGGCACCTTGCGAACTTTCTTTGTCTGAACTTCTGGAAAAAATGGGATTTTTATGGGATTTTGATAGGGTTTTTATAGGGTTGGGGGTTTGATAGGGTTTTGGAGAGTTTGGGGATTTTATGGGATTTTTGGGGGATTTTTTTTGGATTTTTTTGGGGTTTTTATAGGGTTTTAATGGGGTTTTATTAAGGTTTTAATGGGGTTTTTATAGGGTTTTTAATGGGATTTTAATGGTGTTTTAATGGGATTTTTATAGGATTTTTTGGGGATTTTGATTGGACTTTTAATGGGATTTTTATAGGATTTTTTGGGGATTTTTAATGGGATTTTAATGGGGTTTTAGGGGGATTTTAATGGGATTTTTTATTGGGTTTTACAGGATTTTTATAGGACTTTTAATGGGATTTTTATAGGATTGAAAATGGATTTTTAATGGGATTTTTGTAGGGTTTTTAATGGGATTTTTTGAGGATTTTAATGGGATTTTGATTGGACTTTTAATGGGATTTTTATAGGATTTTTTGGGGATTTTTAATGGGATTTTAATGGGATTTTAGGGGGATTTTTTGGGGATTTTTAATGGGATTTTTATTGGGTTTTTAATGGGGTTTTACAGGATTTTTATAGGACTTTAATGGGATTTTTATAGGATTGAAAATGGATTTTTAATGGGGATTGTTATAGGATTTGTATGGGATTTTATAGGATTTTTGGGGGATTTTTGGGGGATTTTTTGGGCATTTTTATGGGATTTTTATGGGATTTTTGAGGATATTTTTGGGAATTTTTATGGGATTTTTTAGGGAATTTTTGGGGGATTTTTTGGGGATTTTTAGGGGAATTTTATGGGATTTTTTTGAGGATATTTTAGGGGATTTTTATGGGATTATTTTGTGGAATTTTTATGGGATTTTTGGGAGATTTTTAGGGATATTTTAGGAAATTTTGGGGGGATTTTAATGCGATTTTTTGGGATTTTTATGGGATTTTTTTGGGGATTTTTTGGTGGAATTTTTATGGGATTTTTGGGAGATTTTTAGGGATATTTTAGGGAATTTTGGGGGGATTTTTATGGCATTTTTTGGAAATATTTTTGTGGAATTTTTATGGGATTTTTGAGAGATTTTTAGGGATATTTTAGGGATATTTTAGGATTTTTTTGAGGATAATTTTAGGGATTTTTTCAGGATTTTTGGGGGATTTTTTGGGGATTTTTTGTGGAATTTGTAGGGATATTTTAGGGATACTTTAGGGGATTTTTTGGGGAATTTTTAGGGGATTTTTATGGGATTTTTGGGCAATTTTTAGGGATTTTTTAGGGATTTTTGGGGGGGATTTTTTTGGAATTTTTGGGGATTTTTTAGGATTTTTATGGGGATTTTTTTGGGATTTTTTGGGGATATTTTTGTGGAATTTTTGTGGAATTTTTAGGGATATTTTCGGGATATTTTCAGGATATTTTAGGCATATTTTTGAGGATATTTTAGGGGATATTTTAGGGCGATTTTTATGGGATTTTTTTGGATTTTTATGCGATTTTTTGGGATTTTTATGGGATTTTTTTGGGGATATTTTTATGGAATTTTTTGGAGATTTTTAGGGGATATTTAGGGCTATTTTAGGGCTATTTTCAGATATTTTTAGGGTGACTCACCCACAGAGGATCCGTGCAGGGCTCGTTGGGATTTCTATGGGATTTTAAATGGGTTTTTTACGGGATTTTTTCAGGCAATTTTAGTGGAATTTTTATGGGATTTTTAGGGATATTTTAGGGATATTTTAGGGCGATTTTTAGGGGATTTTTGGGGAATTTTTAGGGACTTTTTTGGGGATTTTTTTGTGGAATTTTTAGGGATTTTTTTAGAATATTTTTGTGGAATTTTTAGGAATTTTTTGGGATTTTTTGGGGGATTTTTTGGGCAATTTTTAGGGACTTTTGGGGGGATTTTTTGGGGATTTTTTTTTGTGAATTTTTATGGGATTTTTTAGGGGATTTTTAGGGATTTTTTGGGGATTTTTTTGGGATTTTTTCGGGATATTTTTATGGAATTTTTAGGGATTTTTTGGGGGGATTTTTATGGCATATTTTGGGAGGATTTTTGGGGAATTTTTGAGGATATTTTAAGGGATTTTGATGGGATTTTTTTGGGGAATTTTTATGGGATATATTGGGATTTTTATGGGATTTTTGGGGATTTTTATGGGAGTTTTGGGGGATTTTTTGGGGATTTTTTTTGTGTGAATTTTTATGGGATTTTTTAGGGATTTTTATGGATTTTTAATGGAAATTTTTAGGGATTTTTATGGGATTTTTAATGGGATTTTTAGGATATTTTTAGGGATTTTTTAGGATATTTTTGGGGATTTTTTGGGCAATTTTTCGGGATTTTTTGAGGATATTTTAGGGGATTTTAATGGGATTTTTATGCGATTTTTTGGGATTTTTTCGGGCAATTTTTGTGGAATTTTTATGGGATTTTTTGGAGATTTTTAGGGCTATTTTGGGGATAGTTTAGGAGATATTTTAGGATATTTTGGGGTGACTCACCCACAGAGGATCCATGCAGGGCTCTCCGGCGCCCGCTGCCCCCGTACTGATAGAAATGAGCTCCGGGTTTGCTGGGGGAGAGAGCGCTGGGCGTGGCCAAATCCAGCTCCGCCCCCAGCAGGCTCTGCTGGGAGAGAGAGAGAGAATAACCCCAAAAATATTCCAAAATATTCCCCAAAAGTTCCCCAAAAAATCCCCCAAAAATTAAAAAAAAATTCACAAAAATATTCCCAAAAATACCCAAAAAATTCCTAAAAAATCTCCCTAAAAATACCAAAAAAATTCCAAAAAATATTCCCTAAAAATTCCCCCAAAAATCCCAAAAATATTCCCCAAAAATCTCCCAAAAAAATTTAAAAAAATTCCCCCAAAATTCGCCAAAAATATTCCCAAAAATCCCCCCAAAGTCCCCAAAAATATTGCCAAAAATACCCAAAAAATTCACAAAAAAATCCCCAAAAAATTCCGCAAAAAATCCCCCCAAAAATCCCCAAAATATTCCCAAAAATACCAAAAAAATTCCCCCAAAAAGCCCCCCAAAATTCCCAAAAATATTCCCCAAAAAATTTCTGAAAATTCCCCCCAAATTCCCAAAAAGTCCCCCAAAAATCCCCCCAAAATTCCCAAAAATATTCCCAAAAATATTCCCAAAAAATCCCCCAAAAATATCAAAAATATTCCCAAAATTCCCAAAACTATTCTCAAAAAAATCCCCAAAAAATTCCTAAAAATTCCCCCAAAAATCCCCAAAAAGACCCCCAAAGTTCCCAAAAATATTCCCAAAAATACCAAAAAAATCCCATTAAAATCCCCCCAAAAAATCCCTAAAAATTCATAAAAATTCCCCCAAAAATATTTCCAAAAATATTCCCAAAAATACCAAAAAAATTATGCAAAAAATCCCCCCAAAATTCCCCCAAAGGTTCCCCAAAAATCCCACAAAAAATCGCAAAAAATCCCTCAAAAAACCAAAAAAAATCCCCAAAAAATCCCAAAAATTACCAAAAAAGTCCCCCCAAAATTCCCCCAAAATCCCTAAAAAATCCCATAAAAATCCCCCAAAAAACCCAAAAACATCCGCCAAAAAATCCCCAAAAATCCCCCCCAAAAATCATCAAAAATTCCCCAAAAATTCTCCAAAAACTCTCTAAAAAATCCCATCAAAAATCCCCAAAAAATCCCAAAAAATCCTCAAAAATTCCAAGAAAATCCCCAAAAATAAAAAAAAATTCCCATAAAAATCACCAAAAAATTCGCAAAAAATCCCTGAAATATCCCTTAAAAAATCCCCCCAAAAATCCCAGAAATATCCAAAAAAAATCCGAAAAATCCCTAAAAAAATCTTCTAAAAATAAAAAAAAATTCCCAAAAAAATCCCAAAAATCCAAAAAAAATCCAAAAAAAAAATCCAAAAAAAATCCCCCAAAATACCAAAATATTCCCAAAAAAATCCCCCAAAAATCTCAAAAAAAATCCCAAAAAAACCCCAAAAATCCCAAATTTTTTTGGTCTTCATTGGAATTCTCTTCAGGGCGTTGGTCGGTATGCAAATGAGCGCATATGCAAATGAGCACATGTGCAAATGAGCTGTTGAATATGCTAATTAGGACAGGGGTTAACCCGTTGGGTGCTGGAAGGGAGTGAGGGAAAAATCCCAAAAATATCCAAAAAAAATCCTAAAAAAATCCCCAAAAAAATCTTAAAAAAATCCCAAAAAATCCTAAGAAATTCTAAAAAATCCCCAAAAAATCCCAAAAAAATGCTAAAAATTCTCCAAAAAAACCCAAAAAATTCTGAAAAAAATCCCCCAAAAATTCTGAAAAAAATCCCCCAAAATTCCCAAAAAAACTCCCCAAAAATCCCAAAAAAATATCTAAAAAATCCCAATAAAATCCAAAAAAAATCCCAAATAAATCCCTTAAAAATTCCCAAAAAATCCCATAAAAATTCCCAAAAAAACCTCAAAAATCCCCCCAAAAATCCCAAATCTTAGGGATTTTTTGGGAAATTTTTGGGATTTTTTGGGGATTTTTTGAGGGATTTTTGGGATTTTTAAGGGAATTTTTGGGCGATTTTTTGGGGAATTTTTATGGGATTTTTTGGGAATTTTTGGAGATTTTTTGGAGAATTTTTGGGATTTTTTTGCGGATTTTTTAGGGATATTTTTGGGGAATTTTTAGGAATTTTTGGAATATTTTTGGGAATATTTTTAGGAATATTTTCAGAATTTTTGGTGGATTTTTTTGGGAATATTTTCGGAATATTTTTGGGATATTTTTGTGAATATTTTAGGAATATTTTCGGGATATTTTTGTGATATTTTCGGAATTTTTTTGGGATATTTTTGGGAATTTTTTAGGAATATTTTTAGGAATATTTTTGTGAATATTTTTGGGATATTTTTGGGAATATTTTTGGGATTTTTGTGAATATTTTAGGAATATTTTCGGGATTTTTTTGAGAATATTTTTGCGATATTTTTGGAAATATTTTAGGAATATTTTGGGAATATTTTAGGAATATTTTGGGGATATTTTTAGGAATATTTTAGGAATATTTTTGGGATATTTTGGGATATTTTTGGGAATATTTTCAGGAATATTTTTAGGAATATTTTTGTGAATATTTTAGGAATATTTTTGGGATATTTTTAGGAATATTTTTGGGAATATTTGTGAATATTTTAGGAATATTTTGTGAATATTCTTGGAATATTTTAGGAATATTTTTAGGAATATTTTGGGGATATTTTCGGGATATTTTTGGGATTTTTTTGGGAATATTTTAGGAATATTTTTAGGAATATTTTGGGATATTTTTTGGATTTTTTGGGGGATTTTTTTCGGATTTTTTTGGGGATTTTTAGGAATAGTTTGGGAATATTTTCGGAATATTTTTGAATATATTTTTGGGAATATTTTGGAATATTTTAGGAATATTTTTAGGAATATTTTGGGATATTTTTGGGAATATTTTTAGGAATATTTTCGGGATATTTTTGTGAATATTTTTGGAATATTTTTGGTCATATTTTTTTGAATTTTTTGGGAATATTTTTGGGAATATTTTTGGGAATATTTTCGGGATTTTTTGGGAATATTTTAGGAATATTTTTAGGAATATTTTAGGAATATTTTCGGGAATATTTGGGAATATTTTTGGAATTTTTTGTGAATATTTTAAGAATATTTTTGGGAATATTTTTGGAATATTTTAGGAATATTTTTAGGAATATTTTGGGAATATTTTTGTGAATATATTTAGGAATATTTTCGGGATTTTTTGGGATATTTTTGGGAATATTTTCGGAATATTTTTGGATATATTTTTGGGAATATTTTGGAATATTTTAGGAATATTTTTAGGAATATTTTGGGATATTTTTAGGAATATTTTTAGGAATATTTTCGAGATTTTTTGGTATATTTTGGGATATTTTTGGGAATTTTTTGGGAATTTTTTGGGAATATTTTGGGATTTTTGGGGGGATTTTTTTCGGAATTTTTTTGGGATATTTTCGGGATTTTTTGAGAATTTTTTAGGAATTTTTTTGGGATATTTTCGGGATTTTGTGGGATTTTTTTTGGGAATTTTAATGGGATTTTTTGGGAATATTTGGAATTTTTGGGAATTTTCCCCACCTGGTGGCAGCCGTGCACGTTGGAGTCTCGGCCATAGGAGGAGGAGAAGGAGCCGCGCTCGCCCTTACCTGTAATGAGAAACCCAATTAATTAACACTAATTAACCATTAATTAACCCTAATTAACCCGGTAATCCATGGAAATCATCCCAGGAATAAATGGGAATAATCCCAGTTAATAAATGGAAATAATTTCATTTATAAATAGAAATAATGGCATCATAAATGAGGATAATCCTAATTAATAATCGAATAATTAGCAGATTAATTAACCCTAATTAACCCGGTAATTCATGGAAATAATCCCAGTCATACATGGGAATAATCCCGATTAATCAAGGGAAATAATTCCAATTAATAAATGGAAATAATCCCAAGTAATTAATGGAAATAATTTCATTTATAAATAGAAATAATGGCAGAATAAATGAGGATAATCCTAATTAATAATCGAATTAATTAATGGGAAAAATCCCAGTTAATCAATGGAAATAATTCCAGGAATAAATGGAAATAATCGCAATTAATAAATGGGAAAAATATCATTTAATAAATGGGAATAATCCCAATTAGTAAATGGGAAAAATATTAATTAATAAATGGAAAAATTCACATTTAATAAGTGGAAATAATCCCAATTAATCAATGGAAATAATCACAATTAATAAATGGAAATAATCTAATTAATTAATGGAAAAAATACCAGTTAATACATTGAAATAATTCCAATTAATAAATGGGAAATATGCCACTAATAAATGGAAATAATCCCAATTAATAAATTGAAATAATCTAATTAATTAATGGAAATTTTCCCAATTAATACATGGAAATAATCCCAATTAATTAATGGAAAAATCTCGATTATAAATGGAAATATCTCAACTAATAAATGGAAATAATCTCAATTAATAAATGGAAAAATCTCAATTAATAAATGGAAATAATCGCAATTAATTAATGGAAAAAATACTAAGTAATACAAGGAAATAATTACAATTAATAAATGGAAATAATCTAATTAATTAATGGAAAAAATACCAGTTAATACATGGAAATAATCCCAATTAATAAATGGAAATAATCTAATGAATTAATGGAAAAAATCCCAATTAAAACATGGAAATCATTGCAATTAATAAATGGAAATAATTCCAATAAATAAATGGAAATAATCCAAATTAATAAATGGAAATAATCTGAATTAATAAATGGAAAAATATCAATTAATTAATGGAAATAATCCCAATTAATAAATGGGAAAAATCTCAATTAATAAATGGAAATAATCTAATTAATTAATGGAAAAAATACCAGTTAATACATGAAAATAGTTCCAATTAATAAATGGAAATAATTCCAATTAATAAATGGAAATAATCCCATTAATAAATGGAAATAATCACAATTAATAAATGGAAATAATTCCAATTAATGAATGGAAAAATCTCAATTAATGCATGGAAATAATCCCAATTAATAAATGGAAAAAATACCAGTTAATACATGGAAATAATTCCAATTAATAAATGGAAATAATCTCAATTAATAAATGGAAATAATTCCAATTAATAAAGGGAAATAATTCCGATTAATTAATGGAAATAATTCCAATTAATAAATGGAAATAATGACAATTAATACATGGGAAAAATCCCAATTAATTAATGAAAATAATTCCAATTAATTAATGGAAATAATTCCCATTATTAAAAGGAAATAATCCCAAATAATTAATGGAAATAATTCCAATTAATAAATGGAAATAATGCAAATTAATAATTGGAAAAAATCTCAATTAATTAATGGAAATAATCCAAATTAATAAATGGAAATAATTCCAATTAATAAATGGAAATAATCCCAATTAAAAAATGGAGATAATTGCAATTAATAAATTGAAATTATCCCAATTAGTAAATGGAAAAAAATCCCAATTAATTAATGGAAATAATCCCAATTAATAAATGGTAATAATCTAATTAATTAATGGAAAAAATACCAGTTAATATATAGAAATAATTCCAATTAATAAATGGAAAATATGCCACTAATAAATGGAAATAATTCCAATTAATTAATGGAAATAATCTAATGAATTAATGGAAATAATCGCAATTAATAAATGGAAATAATCCAAATTAATCAATGGAAAAAATCTTAATTAATAAATGGAAATAATGCAAATTAAGAAATGGAAGTAATTCCAATTAATGCATGGAAATAATCCCAATGAATAAATGGAAATAATCACAATTAATAAATGGGAAAAATATTAATTAATAAATGGAAATAATTCCAACTATTAAATGGAAATAATCCAAATTAATTAATGGAAAAACACCGATTAATCAATGGAAATAATCCCAATTAATACATGGGAAAAATACCAATTAATTAATGGAAATCATTCCAAATAAATAAAAGGAAATAATCCCAATTAATAAATGGGAAATAATTCCATTAATAAATAGAAATAATCCCAATTAATTAATGGAAATAATCCCAATTAATGAATGGAAATAATTCTGATTAATAAGTGGAAATAATCCCAGTTAATAAATGGAAATAATTCCAATTAATTAATGGAAATAATTCCAATTAATGAATGGAAATAATTCCAATTAATAAATGGAAATAATCCAAATTAATAAATGGAAATAATTCCGATTAATAAGTGGGAAAAATCCCAAAAATAAATGGAAATAATCTCGATTAATTAATGGAAATAATCCCAAATAATAAATGGAAATAATCACAATTAATAAATTGAAATAATTCCAATTAATTAAAGGAAATAATTCCAATTAATTAATGGAATTAATTCCAATTAATAAATGGAAAAATCTCAATTAATAGATGGAAATAATCTCAATTAATAAATGGAAATAATCCCAATTAATTAATGGAACATAGACCAAAAAATCACAATAAATCAATTCAATACAATATAAGAAATTAAATATAAAATATGAAATAATTAAATGAATAATTAATAGAAATAAATGGAATAATTGGAAATATTTCCCAGTAAAATCGGAAATAATTGGGAATCAAGGAGATTTTTAATTGGGAATCATTAATTAAAAAATAAATAAATACAATTTAAAAAAATTCCGATTTTTGCCAATTAAAAATTCCCAGGTGGAAAAGGAAAATCGGGATCAAAATGGGAAAAAATCCGAATTGTTGGGGAATTTTTTTGGGAATTTTTAGGAATTTTATTGGGAATTTTGGGGGATTTTTTGGGGAATTTTTGGAATTTTTTGGGAATTTTTTTGGAATTTTTAGGAAATTTTTTTTAATTTTTTGGGAAATATTTTGGGATTTTTAGCAATTTTATTGAGATTTTTTAGGGAATTTTTTGGAAATTTTTTTGGAATTTTTAGGAAAATTTTTTGGGATTTTTTGGGAATTTTTTGGGATTTTTAAAAAATTTTTTATTTTAATTTTTGGGGAATTTTTTGGGAATTTTTTTGGATTTTTTGGGAAATTTTCTGGGATTTTTTGGGGAATTTTTTGGGATTTTTTTGGGAATTTTTTTGGATTTTTAGGGAATTTTTTAGGAATTTTTTGGGAATTTTTTTGGATTTTTTGGGAAATTTTCTGGGATTTTTTGGGGAATTTTTTGGGATTTTTTTGGGAATTTTTTTGGATTTTTAGGGAATTTTTTAGGAATTTTTTGGGAATTTTTTGGGAATTTTTGGATTTTTTTGGGAAATTTTTGGGATTTTTAGGAAATTTTTTCGGAATTTTTTGGGGATTTTTAATTTTATTTCTATACATAATTATTAATTCTAATTCTCTATATAATTTCGTAATATTTATCTTTTATTATTTATATTTCTACTATTTATTATTCATCATTTATTATTTCATTTTTTATTATTGATAATTATTATTTATTATTTTTAATAAATGAATATTATCTAATAATATTTATTTTTATTTATTATTATTTATTTTATTTGTTTTTGTTTATTATTATTTATTTTATTTATTTTATTTTTTTTTTTATTATTGATATTCAGACTCATTAATACTTATTAATTTTATTTATTGCCATCAATTAATTTCTAATTCTCATTTCTCTGAATTAATTAATCTGTAATTAATATTTGTATTTATTATTATTTATATTGATTTTATAGAATATATTTCTAATCTATTTTTATTTTTAATATTATTTATTAATTAATTGGTAATTATTTATAATTACATCTATTATTTCTATTTATTACTTGTATTTTTTTATTAATAATGATTTATTAGTTATCATTATTAATTACTTATTATTTATCATTATTTTAAATTTTATTATTTATTATTTATTATTTTATTTTATTTTTATTATTTAATATTTATTATTTTTTTTATTTATTATTTATTACTTATTACTCATTACTTATTAGTTTATTTTATTTATTTTTTATTTATTATTTATATTTGTAATAATTAAATAGATTGAAATCCCTATTAATAATTTATTATCGATTACTGATTATCAATTATTGATTATTAATAGCTGGATCAAATTTTTATTTATCTATTATTTTTAATATTTATTAAATTTATTATTTATTTACCTATTATTTTTATTATTTATTATGTGTTATGTATTATTTATTAGTTATTAATTTTATTATTGATTATTGATTATTGATTAGTTATTAATTATTTTATTCTATTCCTCAAATTCCCAATGTTAATCTCTGCAATTCCCAAATATTGATTATTAATTCTTGATTATTATTTATTAATTATGTATTTCTTATTTATTTGTTATTGATTATTGACTATTTATTATTTATTATTAATTAATAATTATCGGTTATTAATTATTTTGCTCTATTTCCTAAATTCCCAATGTTAAGCTCTGCAATTCCAATTATTATTTATTATTAATTATTGATTATTAATTATTTTATTCTGTTCCCCCAAATTCCCAATGTTAACCGGCATCATTCCCAAATATTATTAATTAATTATTATTATTTATTATTTATTGATTATTGATTTCATTCCCAGTGTTCACCTCTGAAATTCCTAAATATTATTAATTATTGATTATTAATTATTGGTTATTGATGATTTTATTCTGCTCCCATTATTAATTATTGATAAATAATTATTGGTTATTGATGATTTTATTCCGTTCCCATTATTAATTACTGATTAATAATTACTGATTATTGATGATTGTATTCCGTTCCCATTATTAATTATTGATTATTGATGATTTTATTCTGCTCCCATTATTAATTATTGATTATTAATTATTGGTTATCGATTCTTTTATTCTATTCCCATTATTAATTATTGATTAATAATTATTGATTATTGATTATTTTATTCCATTCCCATTATTAATTATTGGTTATTAATAATTTTATTCTGCTCCTATTATTAATTACTGATTAATAATTATTGAATATTGATCCTTTATTCCGTCCCCATTATTAATTATTGATTATTAATTATTAACTATTGATTCTTTTATTCTGTTCCCGTTATTAATTATTGATTATTGATGATTTTATTCCGTTCCCATTATTAATTACTGATTAATAATTATTGGTTATTGATTCTTTTATTCCGTTCCCGTTATTAATTATTGATTATTGATGATTTTATTCTGCTCCCATTATTAATTATTGATTATTAATTATTGGTTATTGATGATTTTATTCCGTTACCATTATTAATTATTGATTAGTGATGATTTTATTCCGTTCCCATTATTAATTACTGATTAATAATTATTGGTTATTGATTCTTTTATTCCGTTCCCATTATTAATTATTGATTATTGATGATTTTATTCTGCTCCCATTATTAATTATTGATTATTGATTCCTTTATTCTGTTCCCATTATTAATTATTGATTATTGGTTATTGATGAATAATTCTTGGTTATTGATTATTTTATTCTGTTCCCATTTTTAATTATTGATTATTAATTATTGGTTATTGATGATTTTATTCTGTTTCCAATATCCCAATGTTTAGCTCTGGAATTTCTAAATATAATTTATTATTGAATATTGATTATTGATTATCTATTATTGATTATTGATTATTGATGTTTACCCCAGTAATTCCTAACTATAATATTGATTATTGAATATTGAATATTGAATATTGATTATTTGATTATTTGATTATTTGATTATTGATTATTGATGTTTGCCTCTGGAATTCCTAAATAAAATTGATTATTAATTATTGATTATTGATTATTGATTATTGGGGATTATTTGGGGGGGATTTTTTGGGATTTTTTCGGGGATTTTTTAGGAATTTTTAGGGATTTTTTGGGAATCTTTTTTTATTTTTTCGGGATTTTTTGGAGATTTTTTAGGGATTTTTGGGGGGATTTTTAGGGATTTTATTGGGGATTTTTGGGGGATTTTTCGGGATTTTTTTGGGGATTTTTTGGCAATTTTTGGAGATTTTTAGGGGGGATTTTTTGGGATTTTTAAGGGACTTTTTTGGGGATTTTTTGGGGATTTTTTTGTGGATTTTTTTGGATTTTTTGGGGATTTTTTAGGGATTTTTTTTGGTTTTTTGGGGGGATTTTTTGGGATTTTTTGGGATTTTTTTAAGGGATTTTCTAGGGATTTTTGAAGGGATTTTTTGGGGTTATTTTTTGGGATTTTTTGGGGAGAATTTTTCTGGGAATTTTTGGGAATTTTTTAGGGATTTTTTGGGATTTCTTAGGGATTTTTTTTGGATTTTTTTGGAAATTTTTGGGGATTTTTTGGGGGCATATTTAGGGGATTTTTCTGATTTTTTGGAGATTTTTTAGGAAGTTTTTGGGGGATTTTTTTCGGGATTTTTTAGGGATTATTTGGGATTTATTTGGGAATTTTTTGGGGATTATTTGGGCAGTTATTGGGGGATTTTTTGGGATATTTTTGGGAGATTTTTTGGAAATTTTGGGGGATTTTTTTGGGATTTTTTTGGGATTTTTTAGGGATTATTTAGGGATTTTTTGGGATTTTTAAGGGACTTTTTTGGGATTTTTTTAGGATTTTTTAGGATTTTTTAGGGATTTTTTGGGATTTTTTGGCGATTTTTTTAAGGATTTTTTAGGGGATTTTTGGAGATTTTTTGGGGGATTTTTTAGGAATTTTGGGGAAATTTTGGGGATATTTTTGGGGATTTTAGGGGGATTTTTAGGGGATTTTTTAGGGATTTTTAAGGGACTTTTATGGAGATTTTTTAGGGACTTTTTGGGGATTTTTAATGACTTTTTTAGGATTTTTTGGGATATTTTTAGGGACTTTTTGGGTATTTTTTTGGGATTTTTTTTTTTATTTTTTTGGCATTTTTAGGGTTATTTTTTGGGATTTTTTTTCATTTTTGGGGAGATTTTTGGGGGGATTTTTTGGGATTTTTGGGGATTTTTTGGGGACTTTTTAGGGACTTTTTGGATATTTTTGGGGATTTTTTTCAGGATTTTTTAGGGATTTTTTAGGGGTTTTTTTTGGGAATTTTAGGGGGATTTTTAGGGATTTTTTGGGGATTTTTAAGGGATTTTTTTAGGGATTATTTAGGGATTTTCAGGGAATTTTGGGGGGATTTTTTAGGGATTTTATTGGGATTTTTTAGGATTTTTGGGGAGATTATTTTGGGATTTTTCGGGGATTTTTCGGGAATTTTTTGGGGATTTTTTTAGGGATTATTTAGGGATTTTCGGGGAATTTTGGGGGGATTTTTAGGGACTTTTTGGGGTTATTTTTTGGTATTTTTTCGGGATTTTTTGGGGATTTTTTTTGGCATTTTTGGGGGGATTTTTTTTTTCATTTTTGGGCGGATTTTTTAGGGATATTTTGGGAGATTTTTTTGACATTTTTTAGGGGATTTTTTTAGGAATTTTTAATTATTATTCCCAATTTCCCCCCACAACGAGTTCACCCCTCTCCCCCTTCCCTTCACATCTGCCTTATTTTAATTTTAATTTTAATTTTTATTTTTATTTTTATTTTATTTTCCCTTTTTGGCACCGTCCCCATTCCCCGCCATCAATCCCCATTAATTACAACCTCGTCAGCGAAAGCTGCGCATGCTAATGAGCCCTCATTTGCATACGGCGCTTTGTTACCATGTCATTAATTATTACATTTTATGATGATGAATGCAGCTGTCGTGCATTAATTAGCCACAAAAAATTAAAATAAATAAATAAAACCCAAAAAATTCAAATTATTTCCCCTCCAAACTTTTAATTTTTTATTTATAATTTTTTATTTTATATTAATTTTTTATTGTTAATTTTTTAATTTTTTTTGTGTTTTTTTTTAGGGATTTTTTGGCGGCTTAATTAACACCGGGCTTAATTAACGGCGTGATGTCAGCGGTTTTAATTAAGGATTGGCACCGGGACAAGAAAATTCCTCGCTGCAGTAAAAGTCCCAAAAAGTGAGGAAAAAATTCCAAATAAATCAATTTATTTTTATATATTTTATTCATTTATATCATATTAAATTCTATATTTGCATAATATTTTTATATATTTTTTAAGTTGGAAAAAATTCCAAATAAATCAATTTATTTTTATAGATTTTATACGGTTGGAAATTTCCAAATAAATCAATTTATTTTTATATATTTTATACCTTTATATCGTAATAAATTAGATATTTGCATAATATTTTTATATATTTTTTAAGTTTGGAAATTTCCAAATAAATCAATTTATTTTTATCTATTTTATAAAAATAAAATCAAATAAATTCATAGAAATTAATCAATAAATTCATATAAATTTATATCAGATTAATTTGCAATAAGGTGTGTATTAGGTGTTCATAAATAAATTTATTTTTATATATTTTATATGTTTATATCGTAATAAATTAGATATTTGCATAATATTTTTATGTATTTTATACGTTTGGAAATTTCCAAAAAAATAAATTTATTTTTATATATTTTATACGTTTATATCATAATAAATTATATATTTTCAATAAGGTTATATTAGGTGTTTATAAATAAATTTATTTTTATATATTTTATACGTTTGGAAATTTCCAAATAAATAAATAAATATATTTTTAAAATATTTTATACATTTATATCATAATAAATTACAAATTTGCATAATATTTTTATGTATTTTATACGTTTGAAAATTTCCAAATAAATAAATATATTTTTAAGTATTTTATACGTTTATATCATAATAAATTATATATTTGCAATAAGGTGTATATTAGGTGTTTATAAATAAATGTATTTTAATATATTTTATACATTTATATCATAATAATTTATATATTTGCATAAATGGCGTATATTGTGTATTTATATATTATATATATTATATTTTATATTATATATTTGCAAAAATTCATGTATTATATTAATATATGATGTGTTTAAATATTATATATATAATTTGCATATAATTTATATTTATTATGTGTTTATATATATTATATAAATAATATATATTAAAAAAATATATGTATATAATGTGTTTATATCTATTATACATTTATTATATTATTAATTTCCAAATATATATATATTATATAAATATATTTTATTTTATATTTGCAAAAAACCAAGGATTTCTATTATAATTTATAAATATAAAATATATTATATATAAATATATATAAATATATATATATAAATACATATAAATATATATAAATATCTATAAATATATATAAATATCTATAAATATATATAAATATATATAAATATATATAAATATATCAATATATATATAAATATATATAAATATATAAATATATAAATATATGTGATATAAATATATAAATATATATAAATATAAATATAAATAAAATATAATATAAATATAAATATAAATATATAAATATAAATATAAATATAAATATAAATATAAATATAAATATATATATAAATATAATAATAAATATAAATGGCTATTTACAAATATTAAAATGAATATAAATTTATATAATACATTAAAATATATATTTATTCTATATATTTAATCTACTTGGCTTTTTGGCAAATACTAAAATAAATTTTATAAATTGTATTAAAATATTATATTTATATTTATATTTATATTTATATATTTATATTTATAATTTATTTATATTTATATTCATATTTACATTTATATTTCTATTTTATATATTTATATTTATATCAATATTTATATTTATATTTATATTTTATATATTTATATTTATATTTATATTTATATTTACATTATATATTATAATATTTATGCTTGGTTTTTGCAAATATTAAAATAGAAATATAATTATATATTATATATATAATTTTTATAGTCATATTTATAATTATAATTAATTATAATATATTTATAAATATAATTAAATCCTATATTAAATAGAATTTCTCCATCAAGTCTCAAATGTACAAAATTCAAAATTTAAATAGAATTTATGAATTATATGAATATGCAACAGGTTATTTTTTAATTCAAATTATTCTCATTATTCTGCCTCAAATTCTATTTTTTATGCTTATATTTTTATTTTCTATATATCTATCCATAATTATATCTATGATTAATATAGATTTTATATAGTTTTATATTTATTTTATATGGATTTATTTCTATTTTATATGGTTTTATTTGTAGTTTATATAGGTATATTTATATTTTATATGGTTTTATTTATTTTTGATATGGTTTTATTTGTATTTTATATGGGTATATTTATATTTTATATGGTTTTATTTATTTTTTATATAGTTTTATTTGTATTTTAAATGGTTCTATCCATACTTTATATGGTTTTATTTATATTTTATATGGTTTTATTTGTATTTTATATGCTTCTATACATACTTTATATGGTTATATATTTATTTTATATGGTTTTATTTGTATTTTTTAATATATATATCCATATTTGTATATATATAAGTAATTTATATGGTCATATATTGATTTTATATGGTGATATTTGTATTTATTCCATTATTATTATTTATATTTAATTATTTGTATTTATTATTATTATTTATGGTTATATATGAATTTTATATATGTATTTTATACCGTTATATATTTATTTTATATGGTTATTTATGTATTTTATATGGTGATATATTTATTTTTTATGGTTATATTTGTATTTTATAAAGTTATATATTGATTTTATATTTTTATATTTGTATTTTCTCTATATATCCATATATTTATATTTGTATATGTGGTTATATTTGTATTTTATATGATTATATTTGTATTTATATTTATTTTATATGGTGATTTTGGTATTTTATAAGGTTATAAATTCATTTTCTATGGTTATATTTGTATTTTATATATATATATATGTATATATGGTTATATATGGATTTTTTATGGTTTTATTTGTATTTTGCATTTATGTAAAATTTATTTATTTATATTTATATTTCATATATTTGTATATATGGTTATATTTGTATTTTATATGATTATATTTGTATTTATATTTATTTTATATGGTGATTTTTGAATTTTATAAGGTTATAAATTCATTTTATATGGTTATATTTGTATTTTATATATATATATATATATATTTGTATATATGGTTATATATGGATTTTTTATGGTTTTATTTGTATTTTGTATTTATGTATAATTTATTTATTTATATTTGTATTTCATATATTTGTATATATGGTTATATTTGTATTTAATATGATTTTATATATATATATATTATGATTATATTTTTATTTTTTATATATGTATATTTATATATATACTTATATTTGAGTATTTTATATATGTATATTTATATATTTTTATTTTATATCATTTTATATATATATAATGATTATATTTTTATTTTTTATATTTGTATATATGGTTATATTTGTATTTTATATGATTTTATATATATGTAATATGATTATATTTTTATTTTTTATATATGTATATTTGTATATATGGTTATATTTGTATTTTATATGGTTTTATATATATATATATATAATAATTATATTTTTATTTATATATATATATTTATATATATGGTTATATTTGTATTTTATATGATTATATATATAATTATATTTTTATATATATATATTTCTATATATGGTTATATTTGCATTTTATATGATTTTATATATATATATAATGATTATATTTTTATTTTTTATATATGTATATTTATATATATGGTTATATTTGAATTTTATATTATTATATATATATTATTATATTTTTATTTATATATATATTTGTATATATGGCTATATTTGTATTTTATATGATTTTATATATATATATAAAATTATATTTTTATTTTTTATATATATATATTTGTATATATGCTTATATTTAAATATTATGTATATTTATATATATATGTATTTTATGTTTATTTTTTATATTATTTTATATATGTATATTATGATTATATTTCTTTTTATATATATATCTGTATATATGCTTATATTTCAATATTATATATATTTAAATATATGTATTTTATACATTTATTTTTTTATATGATTTTATAGATGTATATTATGATTATATTTTTATTTTTCATATATATATATTTGTATATATGCTTATATTTGAGTATTATATATATTTATATATATTTTATATATTTATTTTTTATATGATTTTATTTATATATATTATGATTATATTTTTATTTTTTATATATGTATATATGTATATATTTGAATATTTTATACATGTATCCCTATTTCTATATATGCTTATATTTGAATATTTTATCCATCTATCCCTATTTGTATCTATGCTAATATTTGCATAAAATCCATATTTCCATATATGCTTATATTCCAATTTTCTTCCTTTTTATTCCCCTTCCCATCCTTTCCATTTCTCATTCCCGAACCATTAAAAATCCGATTTTTTCCCATTAAAAATCCGATTTTTTCCCATTAAAAACCCGATTTTTTCCCATTAAAAACCCGATTTTTCCCATTAAAAACCCGATTTTTTTCATTCATTTTTTATTGAAAAACGGGATTTTTTATTTTTAAAAAATTACAATGGAAATTAAACAGAAATAAAAATGAAAATATAAAAAGAATCAAATGGGATATAAATAATGGGTGGCAGCAGATGGGCCCATTCCACATGAGCGGGCCGATCAATCACAGCTGAAGGGCCCAGGTGCGGCACAGCCGATGCCAACGCGTGCCCATGTCACAGGCTGGCACACACGGGGGTGGTGTGGGCACCAATGCCAGCCTGGGTCCTATAAACCCACCCTGGCATCCCACAGACCCACCCTGGTACCCACAGACCCACCCTGGTACCCACAGCCCATCGTGCCCATTGCACAGGCTGGCACACACGGTGTGCCAGTGCCCACCCCCATGCCAGCCTGGATCCTATAAACCCACCCTGGCATCCTATAAACCCACCCTGGTACCCACAGACCCACCCTGGTACCCACAGACCATCGTGCCCATTTCACAGGCTGGCACACACGGTGTGCCAGTGCCCACCCCCATGCCAGCCTGGATCCTATAAACCCACCCTGGTACCCACAGACCCACCCTGGCACCCACAGACCATCGTGCCCATGTCACAGGCTGGCACACACGGGGGTGCCAGCAGTGCCCACAGCAATGCCAGCCTGGGTATGGATCCCCTTGTATCATATAAACCCACCCTGGTGCCCACAGACCCACCCTGGTACCCACAGCCCATCGTGCCCATTTCACAGGCTGGCACACACGGGGGTGTTGTGGGCACCAATGCCAGCCTGGATCCTATAAACCCACCCTGGTACCCACAGACCCACCCTGGCACCCACAGACCCACCCTGGTACCCACAGCCCATCGTGCCCATGTCACAGGCTGGCACACACAGTGTGCCAGTGCCCACCCCCATGCCAGCCTGGATCCTATAAACCCACCCTGGGATTCTATAAACCCACCCTGGCACCCACAGACCCACCCTGGTACCCCACAGCCCATCGTGCCCATTTCACAGGCTGGCACACACGGGGATGCCAACAGTGCCCACAGCAATGCCAGCCTGGGTATGGATCCCCTTGTATCCTATAAACCCACCCTGGTACCCACAGACCCACCCTGGTACCCACAGACCCACCCTGGTACCCACAGACCAGCGTGCCCATTGCACAGGCTGGCACACACGGGGGTGCCAACAGTGCCCACAGCAATGCCAGCCTGGATCCTATAAACCCACCCTGGTACCCACAGACCCACCCTGGCACCCACAGACCATCGTGCCCATTGCACAGGCTGGCACACACGGGGGTGTTGTGGGCAACAATGCCAGCCTGGATCCTATAAACCCACCCTGGTACCCACAGACCCACCCTGGCACCCACAGACCCACCCTGGTACCCACAGACCCACCCTGGCACCCACAGACCATCGTGCCCATTTCACAGGCTGGCACACACGGGGACAATCCCTGTGCCCACTGGGGACAATCCCTGTGCCAATCCCTGTGCCCATTGGGGACAATCCCTGTGCCCATTGGGGACAATCCCTGTGCCAATCCCAGTGCCCATTGGGGACAATCCCTGTGCCCATTGGGGACAATCCCTGTGCCCATTAAGGACAATCCCTGTGCCCACTGGGGACAATCCCTGTGCCAATCCCTGTGCCCTCATTGGGGACAATCCCTGTGCCCATTAAGGACAATCCCTGTGCCCACTGGGGACAATCCCTGTGCCCACACTGGGGACAATCCCTGTGCCCATTGGGGACAATCCCTGTGCCCTCATTGGGGACAATCCCTGTGCCAATCCCTGTGCCCACTGGGCACAATCCCTGTGCCCATTGGGGACAATCCCTGTGCCAATCCCTGTGCCCATTGGGGACAATCCCTGTGCCCATTAAGGACAATCCCTGTGCCCATTGGGGACAATCCCTGTGCCAATCCCTGTGCCCATTGAGGACAATCCCTGTGCCCATTGGGGACAATCCCTGTGCCAATCCCTGTGCCCACTGGGCACAATCCCCGTGCCCATTCTGCCATCCCACCATCCCAACTCCTCCATTTCAATTCCATGAATTTCCCCTCTAAAATTCGAATTATTTCTGCATTTTCCCCTTGCAAAAATTCTCATTTTTCCATGCCAGTCTCTGATGCCAACCCCTCCTCTTTTCCCAGCTTTATTTCCCCATCCAATCTCCCCCCAAAAGTTGATTTTATTTATCCAAACTCCTCCTTTTAACTCCACAGGCCCGGCCTGTGAATTCTCCTTCATTAAATCCCTTTTTTGTGGGCCCTTAACGAGCAGCACAACAACCCCTTTGTTTTTGGTGCCCGCCGGAGCGTGAGTGCCCATGGAAATGCCCCCCTCGTTCCCACTTTGGGGTTTTTTGTTCCCTGCATTTTCCCACGTGCCCGTTTGCCAGCTGCCGTGCCAATCCTGAAAAATCCCGAACCGCCGATTTCTTAATTTCATTTACGTTTTGCTTTGTGCTGCTTTTTTTTGTCGTGGCTTTCAAGGCCTTTCTATTGGAAGGGATTTTTGTGCTGGAGGTGGGAATTGGAGGCTGGAAATTATGGGAAGGATCCCAAAATTATAGGCAGGAATTTGGGATTATGGACAGGATCCCAAAATTATGGACAGGAATTTGGGATTGTGGGCAGGAGTTTGGGATTTTGGGCAGGAGTTTGGGATTATGAACAGGATCCCAAAATTATGGGTAAGAGTTTGGGATTTTGGGCAGGAGTTTGGGATTGTGGGCAGGAGTTTGGGATTGTGGGCAGGAGCCCAAAATTATGGACAGGAATTGGGATTAGGGACAGGATCCCAAAATTATGGGCAGGAGATTTGGGATTATAGGCAGGAGTTTGGGATTGTGGGCAGGAGTTTGGGATTGTGGGCAGGAGTTTGGGATTATGAACAGGAGCCCAAAATTATGGGTAAGAGTTTGGGATCATGGAAAGGAGTTTGGGGTTTTGGGCAGGAGTTTGGGATTGTGGGCAGGATCCCAAAATTATGGGCAGGAGTTTGGGATCATGGAAAGGAGTTTGGGGTTATGGGCAGGATCCCAAAATTATGGGTAAGAGTTTGGGATCATGGAAAGGTGTTTGGGATTTTGGGCAGGAGTTTGGGATTGTGGGCAGGAGTTTGGGATTGTGGGCAGGAGTTTGGGATTGTGGACAGGATCCCAAAATTATGGGCAAGAGTTTGGGATCATGGAAAGGAGTTTGGGATTTTGGGCAGGAGTTTGGGATTGTGGACAGGAGCCCAAAATTATGGGCAGGAATTTGGGATTATGGACAGGAGCCCAAAATTATGGGCAGGAGTTTGGGGTTGTGGGCAGGAGTTTGGGATTATGGACAGGAGCCCAAAATTATGGGTAAGAGTTTGGGATCATGGAAAGGAGTTTGGGATTTTGGGCAGGAGTTTGGGATTGTGGACAGGAGCCCAAAATTATGGGACAGGAGTCTGGATTTATGGGAAGGAGCCCAGAATGAAGAACAGGAGCCCAAAATCAATGACAGGACTCTGGGATTAAGGACAGGACTCTGGGATCAGGGACAGGAGCCCAGAATTAAGAACAGGAATCTGAAATTATGGACAGGATCTGGGATTAAGGACAGGAACCCAGAATTAAGGACAGGATCTGGGATTAGGAACAGGAACCCAGAATTAAAAACATGAGTTTGGGATTAGGAACAGGAACCCAGAATTATGGACAGGATCTGGGATTAGGAACAGGAACCCAGAATTAAGAACATGAGTTTGGGATTATGGACAGGAACCCAGAATTATGAACATGAGTTTGGGATTAGGGACAAGAACCCGGAATCATGGACAGGATCTGGGATTAGGAACAGGAGCCCACAATTAAGAACAGGAATCTGAAATTATGGACAGGAGTCTGGGATTAAGGACAGGAACCCAGAATCATGGTCAGGATCTGGGATTAGGGACAGGAACCCAGAATCAATGACAGGACTCTGGAATTATTAATAGGAACCCAGAATTAAGGGCAGGACTCTGGGATTAGGGACAGGATCTGGGATTAGGAACAGGAACCCAGAATCAAGGACAGGACTCTTCTGGCAGCACAAAGTTGCTCCAAACCCCATCCCTGAAATTCCTGGCCAGTTTTGGCCATTCCTCCCCAATTCCCCGTTTGGGTTTGTGCAGCTGCCGTAGCAAAGAAAAGGAATTAATGTTCCTGCCGTGGCAGGCACTAAAGGGAGAAAATCCCAAATCTGCCAGGCTGCCGTGTAATCCCATTTGAGGAAATGTGGAAATCGTTACAAAAACACCGAGAGGGCTGAGTCACATGCACAGCATGGAAAATTTGATCCCAAATGTTTACAAATTGCAAGCTTTTCATGCTGTGTGGGGTAAACTTCACTAATCTGCAAAAAATTCCAGTTCTGCTGCGGGGATGAAACGGGAAAATCCCGTTAAACATCGAGAAAAGGGTTTGGGAAATATTCAAAAAAAAAAAAAAAGCAGAATTTTCCCACAGGTCACCACGTTGTCTGTGGTGGCACCCAAAGGGTGGGTGGCATCACAGAGCCACGGAGGGGTCACCCTGGTGTCCCAAAGTTCATTGGCATTGGCATTGATATTGGCATTGATATTGTCACCGCCATTGCCATTGTCAATGCCATTGCCATTTCAATTGCTATTGCCATTGTCATTCCCCATTGCCATTGCCACTGTCATTGTCATTCTCATTGCCACTGCCATTGTCACTGCCATTGCCATTCCCATTGTCACTGTCATTGCCATTGTCACTGCCATTGCCATTGTCATTACTATTGCCATTCATTCCCATTGTCATTGAAATTCCCATTGCCATTGCCATTGTCATTGCCTTTGCCATTGCCATTGTCATTGTCATTGTCATTGTCACCACCATTGCCATTCCAATTGCCATTGCCATTGCCATTCCCAGTGCTACTGCCATTGCCATTGCCATTACCATTGTCACCACTATTGCCATTGCCATTGCCATTCCCATTGCCATTGTCACTGCCATTGCCATGCCCATTCCCATTGCCACGACCATTACCATTGTCACCACCATTGCCATTTCCATTGTCACTGCCATTGCCATTCCCATTCCCATTCCCATTCCCATTCCCATTCCCATTCCCATTGCCACGACCATTGCCATGCCCATTGCCATTGCCATTGTCACTGCCATTACTATTGCCATTACCATTGCCATTGGCATTGCCATTCCCACGCCCAGTGTCAGTGCCATGCCCATTGCCATTGCCATTCACGTTAACTTTCTATTGCCGTTGTCACTGTCATTGCCATTCCAGTGCCATTGCCATTGCCATTGCCATTCCTGTTCCCATTGCCATTGCCATTGCCATAATCACTGCCATTGTCACCGCCATTGCCATTCCATTGCCATTGCCACCATCACTGCCATTGCCACTCGCACTGCCACTCCCATTGCCATTCCTGTTCCCATTGCCATTGCCATAATCACTGCCATTGCCATTGGCAGTTTACTTTCCATTCCCATGCCCATTGTCATTCCCATTGCCATTGTCACTCTCAGTGCCATTGTCACTGCCATTCCTATTCCCATTGCCATTGCCACCACCATTGCCACTGCCATTGTCATTGCCATTCCCATTGTCATTGCCATTCCCATTGCCATTGCCACTGGATTTGCCATTGCCATTCCCACTGCCATTCCTATTGCCATTGCCATTGCCATTCCCATTGCCACTGCCATTGGCATTCCCATTGCCATTCCCATTGCCATCCCATTGCCATTGCCATTGTCACTGCCATTGGCATTGCCATTGCCATTGCCATAATCACTGCCATTCCTATTCCCATTCCCATTGCCATTGCCACTGCCATTGCCATTCCATTGCCATTCCCATTGCCATTTCCATTCCAGTGCCATCCCATTGCCATCCCATTGCCATTACCATTGCCATTCCCATTCCCATTCCCATTCTCATTTCCATTGCCATTCCCATTCCATTCCCATTGCCATTCTCATTCCCATTGCCATTCCCACACAGCCCCATGATTTCCCAGCCCAGCTCCCCACCCCACCCCCATGAAATCGGATGGATTTGCTGGAGCCCAGCTGTGCTTTGATGGATTCCCCTGCAGTGCAGGGACAGTTGGCATTTCCGTGCTTTCCTTGGCTTCTCCCACCTTTCTCAAACCGCCACAAGTGCCAGGGATGAGGGATGTGTGGCAGCCACAGCTCCGTGTTTTCCTTGGAATCTTTGAAGGGAAGAGTTTGCTTTGCTCCTGGATGGAGCCTGGCCACTATTCTGACATCATTTATTGACTTTATCAAACTCTAGCACAGAATCCCGGGATCGTTCCAGCTGGAAAAGATCTCCATGGAGATCTCCCTTCCACTCCAAACAACATTCCCAATGTTCCCTCACCTTTGATTTCTCTGCTCCTTTTGGCATTTATTCATTAGGGTTTCCATCGTGAATCCACGGGTAGAGATCCAAAACATCAATAAAACATCAGGAAAATGGAGCTAAAATGCTAAATATCACGGCATGGAAAATTGCAACAAATCCCTCAAAAAAAATGAAACTAAGGAATTGAAGGCCCCGGGATTTTATTCCCAACCCATGGCTCCCAATTCCCCCACCCCAGCGAGGGAGGAAATTCCGTGTTCTTACTTTGTATTCTGGAATTGGCAAAGGGAGGAGAGAGATTGTCGTGTGAGGCGAGGTCTCTGCTGGCCATGTGGTCGTAGTGAGTCCCATCTCCATAGTTCTGGCAAGAAACGGGATAAAAACACAATTTTACACCTCAATTGTAAAAATTGCTGCTGTAAAAAAACATCATTTTTTTCCCCCTGCTGATTGCTTGGAATGCCACATTTCCAAGTTGTGTTCATTATTAAAAATAAAAGAGAATTCTGACTGGAGATCTGGGTGATGCTCCTGAAATCAGCAAAAAAAACCAAAAAACGCTTTGGGGAGGAGTGGTGGTGCTTAAAAAATGGCAAAAAGGCTGCGGAGGGGAGGAGATCTCCCGCTGGGGGAATTGCATTCCGGCAGGAAAAAGCGAGGTCAGGTTGTTTGTGGAATAATTCCTCGCCTTAATGCCCGGCCCCGATTGAGAATTCGCCCGCTCGTGCTCCTTTTCTTTTGCCGTCTCCCCGCTGGCATTCAGGGCTTTGCAGGCAGAAATAATCGGTGTGTGCCAATTGCCCGCTTTCCTTTTCAAAACATTTTTCCCTCGGAAGCAATACAAGTGTCAAGGAGAGAGGGGGGAAAAAAAAGAAAAAAAAAAATAAATAAATAAATAAAATAAAAAAAGGGAAATCAAAGTGACAGATGGGAGCTGCCACGACGTCAGGGGGAGAAGAAAAGGTGCTGGGATTTCGTCCTCGGAGAGGCACAAACGGGGAAAGCAGAGCTCCGAGGAGGGGATGGAGATCCTCGTTATGCTTTTGGTTAATTGGGGAATTCCAGCACTTGGGGATGTGGAAAATTCCAGAGAATTCCGAGCAGAGAAAGCCCATTGGGAATTCTACTCCTGGGCAGGGATTGTGGATGTGGCCGTGCCCAATTCCAGCACTCAGGGATGTAGAAAATTCCAGAGGGAATTCTGCTGCTGGGCAGGGATTGGGATGTGGCCGTGCCCAATTCCAGCACTCAGGGATGTGGAAAATTCCAGAGGGAATTCTGCTGCTGGACAGGGATTGGGATGTGGCCGTGCCCAATTCCAGCACTCAGGGATGTAGAAAATTCCAGAGGGAATTCTGCTGCTGGGCAGGGATTGGGATGTGGCCGTGCCCAATTCCAGCACTCAGGGATGTAGAAAATTCCAGAGGGAATTCTGCTGCTGGGCAGGGATTGGGATGTGGCCGTGCCCAATTCCAGCACTCAGGGATGTGGAAAATTCCAGAGGGAATTCTGCTGCTGGGCAGGGATTGGGATGTGGCCGTGCCCAATTCCAGCACTCAGGGATGTAGAAAATTCCAGAGGGAATTCTGCTGCTGGGCAGGGATTGGGATGTGGCCGTGCCCAATTCCAGCACTCAGGGATGTGGAAAATTCCAGAGGGAATTCTGTTGCTGGGCAGGGATTGGGATGTGGCCGTGCCCAATTCCAGCACTGGGGGATGTAGAAAATTCCAGAGGGAATTCTGCTGCTGGGCAGGGATTGGGATGTGGCCGTGCCCAATTCCAGCACTCGGGGATGTAGAAAATTCCAGAGGGAATTCTGCTGCTGGGCAGGGATTGGGATGTGGCCGTGCCCAATTCCAGCACTCGGGGATGTAGAAAATTCCAGAGGGAATTCTACTCCTGGGCAGGGATTGGGATGTGGCCGTGCCCAATTCCAGCACTCAGGGATGTAGAAAATTCCAGATGGAATTTTGTTCTATCCATCAGCAGGGGATAAAGATGAATTTGACTTACCCGGGATGGGCTCGGATGTCCTGCATTCCCCCAGGACCCTGAGCTAGTTCTGTCTTCTACATCTGGGGACAAAAAAATTCTTTAGGCTTGGTGGCAAATCATTCCCGCCTTTCCGTGCCTAATTAACGCTCCCAATTAATCTCCTGGCGCTTTTCAGCTGGAGACAAAATCCAGGAAAAATTTCCAAGATTCCAAACCTGACACTTCCATTCTTTCCCCCAATCAGGATTTCTATTCTCTCCCGTTAATAGATGAACTCGTTAATAGCACCAGACACTCGGAGGTAAATATTTAATTAAGCTCCAGGAAATAAAAAAAAATTTAAAAAAAATAAAAAAGGGAGGAATGAAAGTGTGGATCATTTACCTGACAGATCCCATCAAGCATTCCATTAGGTTAATTAGGCAGATTTTAAAGTTTTAATCAATAATCCACGGGTTTGGGGGATTTTTTGAATCAATAATCCACGGGTTTGGATGGGGATTGTTGGAATCAATAATCCACGGGTTTGGGGGATTTTTTTAAATCAATAATCCACGGGTTTGGGGGATTGCTTGAATCAATAATCCACGGGTTTGGGGGATTTTTTGAATCAATAATCCACGGGTTTGGGGGATTGTTTGAATCAATAATCCATGGCTCTGAAGGAACCTGGATTCTCCAATTCCTGCTCCTCCTCCACAGGGAAAGGAGGAGACAACACGGATCTCCTGGAGGGAAAAGCAGAATTTTGGCGACATCCTCAATTTCCAGCTGGGATATGGAAAAGTTCACAAGGTCGAGGTTGGGAGAGACCTTGGGCAGATTTGGGAATTGTCTTCAGGAAATTTGGGATAAAGAATTTAGGATTTAACAGATCATCAGTGATGGGTGAGGAGGAACTTTAGGATCATCTCCCACTGTCCCAGGTTTTCCAATCCCCATCCAGCCCAGAACATTTCCAGCTTTTTGGGGCCACCTAAATCCCTCCAGGATCTGCAGGAATTTTGTGTCCAACCAAGGAAGGTGAGGCTGCTGCTCATCCCAATTAATTTCAGCACGCCTGGTCGGTGGGTTCAGACCTTTCCTGCTGCTTTGCTCTTCAAAAGAACTTGGATTGATCCGAGTACGAGCTTGAAAAACGGCAGGAAAAAAACCCCAGCTCGACAAAATGCAGCGGGAGGATTAAAGAAGGAAGATCAAGGCAAGGAGAAACCTGGATATTTGATAAGCTAAAGGAGCGGAAAATTTCAAACGCACATCCATTGATCCCATCTTTTTTTTTTGAAGGTTCGGCTCTAAATATCACCAGCACATGAGAAGAAAAGCCCAAAACAACAGGCAGGGAGGGGATGTGGAAAAAGGACGGCACGAAAAAACAAGGCAGGAGCTGGATAGGAACATTCAATTGGGCTCTGAAAGGAGGATAGAAAAGCCTGACGTGTGTGTGAAAGCCAAATTAATTCGTCACCGGGATGAATTCACACAAAGCACAGCCAGGACACCGGGATGGCTTGGCTGGGGACGCACAGGTGGGGCTGGAAAAGGTGAAATCGCTGAATGGTTTGTTCTAAATATCAGGAACCTACAGGAACCTTCAAGTCTGAGGAGCTCATTGGGATTGCACAGAAAATGGTGAAAACCCAAAAATCACCAGTCCCAGAATTATTTGGGATCTCAGGGATGATCCCACCTAATCACGTCCTCACCAGAGAGCACCTCTGGAATCGCAGCTGGGAGAGAGGCCCCGGCTTTCTCCGAGCTGTTCGCAGCACATTCTGTACTTTGCCAGCCGACGGGTCATTAGCAACTAAATTATCCTTACGAGCGTCTTCTGAAAGGAATAAATGACGTTACCCCGCACCACGGAAGGATAAATCCAGCCCTGTCTGGATTGCGAGCCCAGGCCGAGCTCTGCAGGTGCGAGCAGAGGTGGGAACGCTCCACTCCCCCTGGCTGGAGGCAAATCCTCTTCAGCCTCAGGGGAAGAGCAAGGGGGGAAATCCTGCAGGGCCTGGGGAAGGTGGCACCGAGCTGAGGGGGCTGCACCGAGCCCGGAGCGGGGCTGTGAGGGAAACTGGGCTCGGATTTATCCCTCGGTGCCCTCAGGGAGCTGCCGAGCCCGGAGCGGGGCTGTGAGGGCGGCTGGGCTCGGATTTTTCCCTCAGGGCCCTGAGGGAGATGCCGAGCCCGGAGCGGGGCTGTGAGGGAAGCTGGGCTCCGATTTATCCCTCGGTGCCCTCAGGGAGCTGCCGAGCCCGGAGCGGGGCTGTGAGGGAAGCTGGGCTCGGAGGAACCGGGATTTGTCCCTCAGGGCTGTGAGGGCGGCTGGGCTCGGAGGAACCGGGATTTGTCCCTCAGTGCCCTGAGGGAGCGACACCGAGCCCAGGATTTGTCCCTCATTGCCCCGAGGAAGCTGCCGAGCCCAGAGCGGGGCTGTGAGGGAAGCTGGGCTCGGATTTATCCCTGAGGGAGCTGCTCCGTCCAGCCCCGAGCCCGGGATTTTTCCCTCAGGGCCCTGAGGGAGATGCCGAGCCCAGAGCGGGGCTGTGAGGGAAGCTGGGCTCCGATTTATCCCTCGGTGCCCTCAGGGAGCTGCCGAGCCCAGGGCAGGGCTGTGAGGGAAGCTGGGCTCGGAGAAACTCAGGATTTGTTTCTCCGTTCTCTGAGGGAGCTGCTCCAGCCAGCCCCGAGCCCGGGATTTTTCCCTCAGGGCCCTGAGGGAGATGCCGAGCCCGGAGCGGGGCTGTGAGGGAAGCTGGGCTCGGAGGAACCGGGATTTGTCCCTCAGTGCCCTGAGGGAGCGGCACCGAGCCCAGGATTTGTCCCTCATTGCCCCGAGGAAGCTGCCGAGCCCAGGGCAGGGCTGTGAGGGCAGCTAGGCTCGGAGAAACTCAGGATTTGGTTCTCCGTTCTCTGAGGGAGCTGCTCCAGCCAGCCCCGAGCCCGGGATTTTTCCCTCAGGGCCCTGAGGGTGCTGCCGAGCCCGGAGCAGGGCTGTGAGGGAAGCTGGGCTCGGATTTATCGCTCAGCTTCCTCAGTGAGCTGCTCCAGCTCAGAGCAGGGCTGTGAGGGCAGCTAGGCTCGGAGAAACTCAGGATTTGTTTCTCCGTTCTCTGAGGGAGCTGCTCCGTCCAGCCCCGAGGCCGGGATTTTTCCCTCAGGGCCCTGAGGGAGATGCCGAGCCCAGAGCGGGGCTGTGAAGGCGGCTGGGCTCGGAGGAGCCGGGATTTGTCCGTTGGAGGAGCCCGGGATTTGTCCCTCGGTGCTCTGAGGGAGCTGCACCGAGCCCCGGGCCCGGCATTTGTCCCTCGAGCCCGGGATTTGTCCCTCGGTGCTCTGAGGGAGCTGCTCCAGCCCCGAGCCCGGGTTTTGTCCCTCAAGCCCCAGGATTTGTCCCTGGAGCCCAGAATTTGTCCCTCTAGTCCGGGATTTGTCCCTCATGCCTTGAGGGAACCGCACCGAGCCCCGAGCCCAGAATTTGTCCCTCGAGCCCGGGATTTGTCCCTCGGTGCTCTGAGGGAACCGCACCGAGGCCCGAGCCCAGAATTTGTCCCTCGAGCCCGGGATTTGTCCCTCGGTGCTCTGAGGGAACCGCACCGGGCCCCGGGCCCGGGATTTGTCCCTCCTGTCCAGGATTTGTCCCTTTAGCCCGGGATTTTTTCCTCATGCCCTGAGGGAGCTGCTCCAGCCCCGAGCCCGGGATTTGTCCCTCGAGCCCGGGATTTGTCCCTTGGTGCTCTGAGGGAGCTGCACCGAGGCCCGAGCCCGGGATTTGTCCCTCGAGCCGGGATTTGTCCCTTTAGCCCGGGATTTGTCCCTGGAGTTCAGAATTTGTCCCTCGAGCCCGGGATTTGTCCCTCGGTGCTCTGAGGGAGCAGCACCCAGCCCCGAGCCCAGAATTTGTCCCTGGAGCCCGGGATTTGTCCCTCGAGCCCGGGATTTGTCCCTCATGCCCTGAGGGAACCGCACCGAGCCCCGGGCCCGGGATTTGTCCCTGGAGCCCGGGATTTGTCCCTTGAGCTCAGAATTTGTCCCTTTATCCCAGAATTTCTCCCTTTATCCCAGGATTTGTCCCTGGAGCCCGGGATTTGTCCCGCCGAGCTCCCCCCGTGCCTGGGGCCCGGCACATCCTGTTTACAGCCCGAGCCCGCCGCTCCTTCCCCAAGCATCCGAGCTCGGCGATTGTTGTCCTTTGCAATATGGTAATTTTATGGGATATTTTTACCCAGCTCCAGCACATATTTTTTCCAACCCACAGCAGAACTTTCGACAACAATACAACTCGGAAAGATGGAAATATGGGACAATCGTCCCTAAACACCCAGCTAGCCTTCAACACGTCTTGGCATTTGGGACGGCAGCTCCGCTCCAAACATATGGCAGCGAAAGCTTTTGAATTTTTTTTCTATGATTTTATTCCGGTCTGGAGTCACTTCCACCCCGAAATAAAGCAATTTTAATTCAGGCCAGATGTGTAAAATTGGGATTTATTTATATGGGTGGAAGGTGTCCCCTAACTTTGGAACGGGATTTTCCATCCAAACCAGCCCAAAACCCTACAGCAATAATTTTCTTACAAATCCCATCATTTATTAAAGATTTGCCTTTAAAAACCAAACTCTAATATGTTTGTGGATATTGTTGTTATATGTGTAATTTATATTAAAATATAAATGATATACAAATCCATTTGTATATGCAAATACAAAAAACATATATTGATATCATAATAATAATATTCTGTAGCACTGCCTGGTCTTTCTTTATATAAATAAAAATCAAATTTCTATTCCATTTATAAAAATATGTATTTCTTAATAGATATAAATATATCATTTATATAGTTGTATAGGGAATTTATATTTTTATATCATGTATATCATTTATATAGAAAAGAATGTAATGTAATATAATATAATATAATATAATATAATATAATATAATATTTATAGATAATTTCTATATTTATATAAAATTTCTATAAATACATATAAATATATAAATAATATATGAATAACACTAACACTAATACTAATACTAATATTAATATTTTAAATTTTTCTGGGATTTTTGGAGGATTTTTAAAAACAATTTTCTGGGATTTTTTTGAGATTTTTTGGGGGATTTTTCGGGAGTCTTTTTTGATTTTTATTCAATTTTTTTGGGATTTTTTTCTGGGATTTTTTGTGGATTTTTCTGGGATTTTGGGAGGGAATTCTTTTAAATTTTCTGAGATTTTGGGGGAATTTTTGGGGATTTTTTTGAGATTTTTTCTTTCTTTTTCTGGCATTTTTTGGGAATTTTTTTGCGCATTTATTGGGATTTTGATGGGATTTTTTTGGGGGATTTTTTTGGGATTTTTTTTTTATTTTTCTGGGATTTTGGGAGGGATTTTTTGGGGATTTTTTGAGATTTTTTCTTTCTTTTTCTGGGATTTTTTGGGATTTTTTTTGCGCATTTATTGGGATTTTGATGGGATTTTTTGGGGATTTTTTTTTTTTCTGGGATTTTGGGAGGGAATTCTTTTAAATTTTCTGGGATTTTGGGGGGATTTTTTGGGGGGATTTTTTGGGGATTTTTTTGAGATTTTTTCTTTCTTTTTCTGGGATTTTTTGGGAAATTTTTTTTTGCGCATTTATTGGGATTTTGATGGGATTTCTTTGGGATTTTTTTGAGATTTTTTCTTTATTTTTCTGGGATTTTGGGAGGGAATTCTTTTAAATTTTCTGGGATTTTGGGGGGATTTTTGGGGATTTTTTGAGATTTTTTTTTTTATTTTCTAGGATTTTGGGAGGGATTTGGAAATCCACAAGAAAAAAATGAAATTTGGGAATTTGATCATTTGGGTTCTGGAGCCAGGATTTTATGGATGGAAATAAATGGATTTATTCTCACTTCCATGGAGATATCAAATGATATCAAATGATATCAAATCCAGATTATGGAAATTCAGGGATCCAATTCCTGCATTTTTAATCCATGGAGATAAAATGATATTAAATCATATCATATCAAATGATATCAAAATGATATCAAATCCAGATTATGGAAATTCAGGGATCCAATTCCTGCATTTTTAATCCATAGAGATAAAATTATATCAAATCATATCATATGATGATATCATATCAAATGATATCAAATTATATCAAATCCAGATTATGAAAATTCAGGGATCCATTTCCCTTAATTTATTTTCCATGGAGATAAAATGATATCAAATCATATCACATCTCATATGATCATATCAAAATGATATCAAACCCAGAATAAGGAAATGCAGGGATGCAATTCCCTGTTAATTACCCTTGGAAAATAATTGGCTGCCAGCTCTGGGCACGCTCCTCACTTTGGCAGCTCATGAGAGATTTCTCCAGAAAAATCAAGATAATTTTGGTGCAAATTAATCATATTGATCCTTTTGGGGTTCATCAAAGAGGGAATTTTAAAAAAATCAAATTTTGGTGTGCTCGCGTTGGTGACTCCTTTAATCCGGAATTGCAAAGGTTGGGGAAAAGCAAGGAGTTGGCAAAGTTGATATAGCCCGGATCCAATCGCTCTGCATCTCATTAGCATATGCAAATGAGCCGCTTCCCAAATTCAAGTGGCAGCAGCTCGGAAATTGGGAAGGGAAATTCAACCTTTTCTCCTCTTTTCCTGCCCCACAGCCAAAGAAATGTTCAAAGGGGGTGAGTCAGGAGTTCCAAAAATACAATTTCCCGAGCTGCAAAACACGAGCTGGGCGTTGCCATGGCGCTCTTTGGGAACGTTCCCAAGTTTTCCTCCGGCTCCTTTCAGGGATGACTCAAACGAGTGCGTTATTCCCAATAACGGCACGATTGCTAGGAGTGCGTTATTCCCAATAACGGCACGATTGCTACGAGTGCGTTATTCCCAGTAACGGCGCAATTGCTAGGAGTGCGTTATTCTCAATAACGGCACCCATATTCCAGAACGTTCCACCCAACAAACACCCGACAGCCGACAACAAACGAGTTCCGTGTTTGTCCCAAAATCCCGTTCCTTTTTACCCATGGGATTCAATGGGGTGAGCATTAAATCCCTTCCATCCCAAACCATTGGGATTTTCCATCCCATTGGGATTTTCCATCCCAAACCATTGGGATTCAATGGGGTCACCATCAAATCCCTTCCATCCCAAACCATTGGATTTTCCATCCCATGGGGTGACCATCAAATCCCTTCCATCCCAAACCATTGGGATTCAATGGGGTCACCATCCAATCCCTTCCATCCCAAACCATTGGGATTTTCCATCCCAAACCATTGGGATTCAATGGGGTGACCATCAAATCCCTTCCATCCCAAACCATTGGGATTTTCTCTCCCATGTCCTGGTGCCACCTCTGCCCAAATGCGTGGGCACCACCGTGCCTGTGTGCCAGTGTCCCAGAGGTGTGGGCACTGCCAGCCTCAGTCTGGCTGAGCTGTGCCTGCTCTCTATGCCAATCTGGGTGAGCTGTGCCCACTCCCAGTGCCAGCCCCAGTCTGGCTGAGCTGTGCCCATGTCCCAGTGCCAGTCTGGGTGAGCTGTGCCCACTCCCAGTGCCAGCCCCAGTCTGGGTGAGCTGTGCCCAATCCCACACCCAGTAAGCTGTGCCCATGTCCCAGTGCCAGTCTGGGTGAGCTGTGCCCGCTCCCTATGCCAATCTGGCTGCTCTGTGCCCACTCCCAGTGCCAGCCTGGGTCAGGATGAGCTGTGCCCGCTCCCAGTCCCACTGTGCCCACTCAATGCCTGCTGCAGGTGCCAGCTGTGGCTGAGCTGTGCCCGCTCCCTGCCCACTCCGTGCCCACTGCGGTGCCAGCTGCGTGACGAGCTGTGCCCACTCCCAGCCCCACTCCGTGCCCGCTCTGTGCCCACTCCGGCGCCAGCTGCGGGACGAGCTGTGCCCGCTCCGTGCCCGCTCTGTGCCCACTCCAGTGCCAGCTGCGGGACGAGCTGTGCCCGCTCTGTGCCCACTCCGTGCCCACTGCGGTGCCAGCTGCGGGATGAGCTGTGCCCGCTCCCAACCCCACTCCGTGCCCACTCCGGTGCCAGCTGCGGGCTGAGCTGTGCCCACTCCCAGCCCCGCTCTGTGCCCGCTCCGTGCCCACTCTGGTGCCAGCTGCGGGATGAGCTGTGCCCACTCCCAGCCCCACTCTGTGCCCACTCCGGTGCCAGCTGTGGCTGAGCTGTGCCCGCTCCCAGCCCCACTCTGTGCCCGCTCCGTGCCCACTGCGGTGCCAGCTGCGGGACGAGCTGTGCCCACTCCCAGCCCCACTCTGTGCCTGCTCCGTGCCCACTGCGGTGCCAGCTGTGGCTGAGCTGTGCCCACTCCCAGCCCCACTCTGTGCCCACTCTGTGCCCACTCTGGTGCCAGCTGTGGCTGAGCTGTGCCCACTCCCAGCCCCACTCCGTGCCCACTGCGGTGCCAGCTGCGGGATGAGCTGTGCCCACTCCCAGCCCCACTCTGTGCCCGCTCTGTGCCCACTGTGGTGCCAGCTGTGGCTGAGCTGTGCCCACTCCCAGCCCCACTCTGTGCCCGCTCTGTGCCCGCTGCGGGATGAGCTGTGCCCACTCCCAGCCCCAGTCTGTGCCCGCTCTGTGCCCGCTCCCAGCCCCACTCTGTGCCTGCTCTGTGCCCGCTCTGTGCCCACTCTGTGCCCGCTCCATGCCCACTCCGGTGCCAGCTGCGGGATGAGCTGTGCCCGCTCCCAGCCCCACTCTGTGCCCGCTCCGTGCCCACTGTGGGTGCCAGCTGCGGGATGAGCTGTGCCCGCTCCCAGCCCCACTCTGTACCCGCTCTGTGCCCGCTCCGTGCCCACTGCGGTGCCAGCTGCGGCTCTTTGTTTGCGGGCTCCCCAATCTGTGCCTCCATCTGTTCCTGCCCTCCGCAGGATTCTCCTCTTTGTTCCACCCTGGCACCCATTTCCCAGAGAAATAAATCAATAAATCAATAAATAAATCAATCAATAAATTCACCCCCTGGTTCCTTGGCATCCTTTCCTCAGTTTACCGTGGAAAATATTCCTGCAGATTCCCCAGGAAATGGTTAAAAAAGGGAAGCAAAGATGGAGAAATAATTTCAATTTCTGGACTTCTGAAAACTGGCATTTCCTTCCTTGCCTCACGGAGCCAGCGATAAAACACAAAACCACATAAAGGTAAAGGCATTAAATATGGCAAGGGTTAATTAAAAGTTCATTAATTTTCCCAATGGAAGGAAATTTTTGGTGGCCTCACACTAAAATCTCCTCCCACACCAGGAAAATATTTTTTGCAGGAAATATGGAATAAAACTTGGGGGGCTTTGCCGACCTCACAGCATTAAATAAAAACGGAATTTAATCTCTGATGAGCAGTGGAACAAAAAAAAACCCTGCTGGTGCTTTTAGTTCCTTTTTCGAGAAGTTCTATCCAATCAAAGTCTCCATTAGGGAGCAATTAGAGCGTAATGGCCGGCTGAGTCCATTATCATGGCCGCTTCACCTTGAGATATTTAAAGATAATTTTTAATTGGAGCAAATTGATGGGCTGAGATGGACTCGGGCTCTCTGCTTTTGCTTTGCTCCTCACCTTTGGAGTTGAAGAAACGAGATAAAACCAGAGCAAAATCTCCAAAAATATCGGATTAATATTTCCATATTTCCATATTTATCCATTCCTCGTTATTTTTAATCCAGGTTTCCATCTCGGACACTTAGGAGGACATCTGGTGGAGTCATGGAATGGGTTGGACCTTAAAGTCCATGAATTTATCAACCTTTGGAAGATTGGTTTCCATCAAGAAACCACAAAATTCAGGATGGTGGAAGGAAGAGATGGATGGACACCAAACCTTTATTCCACCAAGGAACCACAAAATTCAGGATGGTGGAAGGAAGCAATGGAGGGACACCAAACCTTTGGAAGATTGGTTTCCATCAAGGAACCACCAAAATTCAGGATGGTGGAAGGAAGAATTGGATGGACACCAAACCTTTATTCCATCAAATGCAGAACGGTGGAAGGAAGCGATGGATGGACACCAAACCTTTATTCCACCAAGGAACCACCAGAATGGTGGAAGGAAGTGATGGAGGGACACCAAACCTTCATTCCATCAAATGCAGGATGGTGGAAGGAAGCGATGGATGGACACCAAAGCTTTATTCCATCAAATGCAGGATGGTGGAAGGAAGTGATGGATGGACACCAAAGCTTTATTCCATCAAATGCAGAATGGTGGAAGGAAGCAATGGATGGACACCAAACCTTTATTCCATCAAATGCAGGATGGTGGAAGGAAGCAATGGATGGACACCAAACCTTTATTCCATCAAATGCAGGATGGTGGAAGGAAGCGATGGAGGGACACCAAACCTTTATTCCATCAAATGCAGGATGGTGGAAGGAAGCGATGGATGGACACCAAAGCTTTATTCCATCAAATGCAGGATGGTGGAAGGAAGTGATGGATGGACACCAAAGCTTTATTCCATCAAATGCAGGATGGTGGAAGGAAGTGATGGATGGACACCAAAGCTTTGGAAGATCAGTTTCCATCAAGGAACCACAAAATTCAGGATGGTGAAAGGAAGAGATGGATGGACACCAAACCTTTATTCCATCAAATGCAGGATGGTGGAAGGAAGTGATGGATGGACACCAAACCTTTATTCCATCAAATGCAGGATGGTGGAAGGAAGCGATGGATGGACACCAAAGCTTTGGAAGATCAGTTTCCATCAAGAAACCACAAAATTCAGGATGGTGGAAGGAAGAGATGGATGGACACCAAACCTTTATTCCACCAAGAAACCACAAAATTCAGGATGGTGGAAGGAAGAATTGGATGGACACCAAACCTTTGGAAGATTGGTTTCCACCAAGGAACCACCAAAATGCAGGATGGTGGAAGGAAGCAATGGATGGACACCAAACCTTTATTCCATCCAATGCAGGATGGTGGAAGGAAGCGATGGATGGACACCAAACCTTTATTCCATCCAATGCAGGATGGTGGAAGGAAGAGATGGATGGACACCAAACCTTTATTCCATCAAATGCAAGATGGTGGAAGGAAGCGATGGATGGACACCAAAGTTTTAGAAGATCAGTTTCCATCAAGGAACCACCAGAATTCAGGATGGTGGAAGGAAGCGATGGATGGACACCAAACCTTTATTCCATCAAATGCAGGGTGGTGGAAGGAAGAATTGGATGGACACCAAATCTTTGGAAGATTGGTTTCCATCAAGAAACCACAAAATTCAGGATGGTGGAAGGAAGCGATGGATGGACACCAAACCTTTGGAAGATCAGTTTCCACCAAGGAACCACCAAAATTCAGGATGGTGGAAAGAAGAATTGCATGGACACCAAACCTTTATTCCATTAAGGAACCACCAGAATGGTGGAAGGAAGAATTGGATGGACACCAAACCTTTATTCCATCAAATGCAGGATGGTGGAAGGAAGCAATGGAGGGACACCAAACCTTTATTCCATCAAATGCAGAATGGTGGAAGGAAGTGATGGATGGACACCAAACCTTTATTCCATCAAATGCAGGATGGTGGAAGGAAGAATTGGATGGACACCAAACCTTTATTCCATCAAATGCAGGATGGTGGAAGGAAGCGATGGATGGACACCAAACCTTTATTCCATCAAATGCAGGATGGTGGAAGGAAGCGATGGAGGGACACCAAACCACAACTCAAGGAGAAGAAATCAAAATTCCCAAGCTGCCGTGCCCAGATTGCATTTTCCATGTTATTTGTTAATTAATGACAAAGAGAAGGAAATTTCCAAAAAATTCCTAAATCTGGGATTTGGGATCTAAAATCCTACAGGGACCTCCATAAAATTGGGATTTCATTGGGGTGGGTGTAAAACCCAACAAAATGGAGATTTCATCGAATCCCTTCCTGGCCTTATTCAGCTTTTTTGTAAATTTGTAAATATTATTAAGAATATTCTTGTCGATATTATCCATTCAAATTCTTGTAAATATGATTGTAAATATTGGCAATAAAATTCCAAAGTGAATTCGCAGAGCTCCATCCCACCCCTCCGGACACAAACACAGCAAAGCAAATTTCTCTTTGAATAAAAAATCAGAAATAAATAAAGTCCTGTTTATCAACAGAGAGCCACAGGAATGATTTTTACACTTCAAAAGATGCTAGAAAGCAACTTGAAAAAATTGGGAAAATATATGGAAAAGGACAAAAAAAATTAGTATATAAATAAGATTAAAAATTTAGATATAAATATTTATATATAAATATAATTGAGGACCTTAGGAGAGGGAAAAGGCCGATGTCCAATGTCTTCCATTCCAGCATTGAAAAATGAATCCATGCAGGAAAAATGGGGGAAAATATATGGAATAAAACCAGCAAATATATGATATATAAATAAAATTAAAAATTTATACTATATAAAATTATATAAATAAAACCAAAAAAAATCATGGAGTATAAATGTGGACCTTAGGAGAGGGAAAAGCCCAATGTCCTTCTTAAGGCAGAGATTTCAGTATGGAAAAATGAATCCATGCAGGAAAAATGGGGGAAATATATGGAATAAAACCAGCAAACATATGATATATAAATGAGATTAAAAATTTATATATAAATATTTATATATAAATATAATTGAGGACTTTAGGAGAGGGAAAAGGTCGATGTCCAATGTCCTTCATAAGGCAGAGATTCCAGCATGGAAAAATGAATCCATGCAGGAAAAATATGGAATAAAACCAGCAAATATATGATATAAAAATAAGATTTAAAATTTATATATGAATATTTATATATAAATATAATTGAGGACCTTAGGAGAGGGAAAAGGCCGATGTCCAATGTCTTCCATTCCAGCATGGAAAAATGAATCCATGCAGGAAAAATGGGGGAAATGTATGGAAAAGGACAAAAAAAATTAGTATATAAATAAGATTTAAAATTTATATATAAATATTTATATATAAATATAATTGAGGACCTTAGGGGAGGGAAAAGCCCAATGTCCTCCATAGGGCAGAGATTCCAGCATGGAAAAATGAATCCATGCAGGAAAAATGGTGGAAATATATGGAAAAGAAACCCCAAAAATGCAAAATATAAATAAAATAAATAATATAAATAAAATATAAATAAAACCAAATAATTTCTGAACCACAAATGAGAACTGATGTCCATCCGCTAAGGCGCCGGTTGATAAATGAACTCTCTGCTGGGCGGTGTTTACAGAAAAGCTCATTTTAGGAAAAGGGAATTTTGCTGTGTTTATCCAACAAGACCAAGGATTTCCTCAGAGTATCCAACCAACCCAAATCCACCCCAAAACGGCCCCGTGGCACCGGAATTACAGCGCTTGGCTCTGTCCCAACCTCTTTGTTTCCCTGTAAACCCCACAGAAACGAGTTTGCTGTGGGTAATTTCATTAATCCCAAATATTCCAGGGTTGGAAGTTTGTATTCCAGCCACAAACTTCATACCCGAGGTTTGGCCTGGAAATGCTGCCGGACTCTTCAGAGCAGGTGCTGCTGCAATCCCAAGCCATAATTCAATCAAGCCTTTGGGCTGACGTCAGGAACAAAAAAAACCAACTCAAAGGCTGTTTGTGAACGGGCCCAGAACCCCCTGAGATTCAATTAGAGCCTTGATATTCCATGGGGAATATTTTATTGAGCTGGATTTAATATCAGCGAAGCTTGGGAGCGGGGATTTATCAAACATTGAAATGGCCAGGCGGCAGAACGGCGCGTTAACCCCACGGTCCCAAATTTGCAGCAGGAAAAGTGGCTGAAATTTAGATATAACAGCAAAAAAAAACACCAATCCCTGGTTTTTAGGGAATGAACCTGAGAATTTTGGGGATCTCTGTGTCCGTGATGTCCCACAGGGTTTTGGTTTGGGGTTTGAACATAACTTGGGGTGAATGGGGTGGCACACACACATGTAGGGTGGAGGATGCACACACATGTAGGATGCACAAAATCCCTGTTTTTAGGGATTATGGCTAGGAATGAACCCGAGGATTTTGGGGATTTGCCAACAGAAATTGTGATTTCTGTGTCCGTGATGTCCCACAGGGTTTTGGTTTGGGGTTTGAACATAACTTGGGGTGAATGGGGTGGCACACACACATGTAGGGTGGAGGATGCACACACATGTAGGATGCACAAAATCCCTGTTTTTAGGGGTTTCATCCCAGAATGAACCCAAGGATTTTGGGGATTTGCTGGCAGAAATTCTGATTTCTGTGTCCCCGATGTCCCACAGGGTTTTGGTTTGGGGTTTGAACATAACTTGGGGTGGCACACACACATGTAGGGTGGAGGATGCACACACATGTAGGATGCACAAAAACAACCCCAATCCCTGTTTTTAGGGATTATGGCTAAGAATGAACCCGAGGATTTTGGGGATTTGCCAGCAGAAATTGTGATTTCTGTGTCCGTGATGCCCCACAAGGTTTTGGTTTGGGGTTTTAATATAACTTGGGGTGGCACACACACATGTAGGGTGGAGGATGCACACACATGTAGGATGCACAAAACAACCCCAATCCCTGTTTTTAGGGATTATGGCTAAGAATGAACCCGAGGATTTTGGGGATTTGCCGGCAGAAATTCTGATTTCTGTGTCCCTGATGTCCCACAGGGTTTTGGTTTGGGGTTTGAACATAACTTGGCTGGGATCATGGATCACACACGTGTAGGGTGGAGGATGCACACACATGTATAGGGTATAGGATACATACATGTAGGATGCACAAAAAAACCCCAATCCTTGTTTTTTAGGGATTGAACCCAGGCATTTCTGTGCTTTGCCATTTGTGCACCGGCAGAAATTCTGATTTCTGTGTCGCTGATGTCCCACAGGGTTTTGGTTTGGGGTTTGAACAGAACTTGGCTGGGATCATGGATCACACACATGTATAGGGTGGAGGATGCACACACATGTAGGATGCACAAAAACAACCCCAATCCCTGTTTTTAGGGAATGAACCCGAGGATTTTGGGGATCTCTGTGTCCCTGATGTCCCACAGGGTTTTGGTTTGGGGTTTGAACAGAACTTGGCTGGGATCATGGATCACACACGTGTAGGGTGGAGGATGCACACACATGTAGGATGCACAAAAACAACCCCAATCCCTGGTTTTTAGGGAATGAACCCGAGGATTTTGGGGATTTTCTGGCAGAAATTCTGATTTCTGTGTCCCTGATGTCCCACAGGGTTTTGGTTTGGGGTTTGAACATAACTTGGCGGTGAATGGGGTGGCACACACACATGTAGGGTGGAGGATGCACACACACATACAGGTTGGAGAATACACACATATAGAATGGAGGATACACACACACATATAGGATGGAGGATACACACACACATAGGGTGGAGGATACACACACACATAGGATGGATGCACACATGCATGGCATGAAGGATACACATATAAGATGGAGGATACACACACATGTAGCACGGAGGATACACACACACGCACATAGCACGGAGGATGCACACACAGCATGGAGGATACACACACACATGTAGCATGGAGGATACACACACACATATATGATGGAAGATACACACACAGGATGGAGGATACACACACACATAGGGTGGAGGATACACACACACATAGCACAGAGGATACACACGCACATAGCACGAAGGCTACACATATAGCACGGAGGATACACACACATATATAGGATGGAGGATACACACACACACAGCATGGAGGATACACACACATACATAGGATGGAGGATACACACACACAGCACGGAGGATACACACATGTATAGGGTGGAAGATACACACGCACACATAGCATGGAGGATACACACATAGGGTGGAGGATACACACACACATATATGATGGAAGATACACACACATAGGGTGGAGGATACACACATGTATAGGGTGGAAGATACACACACACACACACACATAGCACGGAGGATACACACACGTAGCATGGAGGATACACACATAGGATGGAGGTTACACACACACATAGCACAGAGGATACACACACAGCATGGAGGATACACACATAGGATGGAGGTTACACACACACACACAACATGGAGGATACACACATAGGATGGAGGTTACACACACACACACATAGCACAGAGGACACACACAGCATGGAGGATACACACATAGGATGGAGGTTATACACACACACAGCATGGAGGATACACACAGCACGGAGGATACACACACACACACAGCATGGAGGATACACACACAACATGGAGGATACACATGGAGCATGGAGGATACACACACACACATAGGATGGAAGCGGGTAACACACATGACTGAGAGCCGCCCATCCATGACAAAAGGACGCACATGTGTGACAAAGCAGATGTCTGTACACGCACATCCATGTGCCTAAAGGGACCCTGCACACACATGACAAAGCCGCCACGCGCGCAGAGGATAACGCAGACGCCGCGCACACGTGTGGCAGGCCAGCCTGCCACACATGACAGAGCGGGTGTCACGCACACACATGACAAAGAGGGAGCCTGTCCCTTCCCACCCACATACAGCCAGCCAGCAGTGCCAGCGCTGCCATTGGCAAGCTGGGCACAGGGCAGGAAGGCCGGGAACGCTGCCAGCAATGGCGCCTGCATCCTGCATGGCACCTGCCGCCGCCGCTTCCCCTCTCCCGGGAGCCTGGCTGCTGTTCTGCTGTGCCAGGGTCACTGCTGTGCCACAAATAAAGCTGGAGAAAACCCTGAGTAAAGCACACGGACAGAACGCGGCGGTGCCCAATCCTGGGTATAGAGTATAGGCCAGACCCGATTGCAATGGCGCCTGCATCCTGCATGGCACTGCCATCGCTGCCACCCCTCTCCTGGCAGCCTGTGCCAGGGTCACTGCTGTGCCACAGAGCCGCAACAAAGCTGGAGTAAACCCTGAGGAAAGGGCACGGAGAGAACCCGGCGGTGCCCAATCCCGGGTATAGAGCATCGGCCAGACCTGATTGCAATGGCGCCTGCATCCTGCATGGCACTGCCAACGCTGCCACCCCATCCCCGGGAGCCTGTGCCAGGGTCACTGCTGTGCCACAAATAAAGCTGGAGTAAACCCTGAGGAAAGGGCACGGAGAGAACCCGGCGGTGCCCAATCCCGGGTATAGAGCATCGGCCAGACCCGATTTCAATGGCGCCTGCATCCTGCATGGCACTGCCATGGCTGCCACCCCATCCCCAGGAGCCTGTGCCAGGGTCACTGCTGTGCCACAAATAAAGCTGGAGTAAACCCTGAGGAAAGCACACGGACAGAACCCGGCGGTGCCCAATTCTGGGTATAGAGCATCGGCCAGACCCGATTGCAATGGCACCTGCATCCTGCATGGCACTGCCATCGCTGCCATCCCTCTCCTGGCAGCCGTTCTGCTGTGCCAGGGTCACTGCTGTGCCAGGGTCACTGCTGTGCCAGGGTCACTGCTGTGCCACAGAGCCGCAACAAAGCTGGAGTAAACCCTGAGTAAAGCACACGGAGAGAACGCGGCGGTGCCCGATCCCTGGCGCAGAGCATCGGCCAGACCCGATTGCAATGGCGCCTGCATCCTGCATGGCACTGCCATCGCTGCCACCCCTCTCCTGGCAGCCTGGCAGCTGCTCTGCTGTGCCACAAATGAACCTGGAGTAAACCCTGAGTAAAGGGCACGGACAGAACCCGGCGGTGCCCAATCCTGGGTATAGAGCATCGGCCAGACCCGATTGCAATGGCGCCTGCATCCTGCATGGCACTGCCATCGCTGCCACCCCTCTCCTGGCAGCCTGTGCCAGGGTCACTGCTGTGCCAGGGTCACTGCTGTGCCACAGAGCGGCAACAAAGCTGGAGTAAACCCTGAGGAAAGGGCACGGACAGAACCCGGCGGTGCCCAATCTCGGGCGCAGAGCATCGGCCAGACCCGATTGCAATGGCGCCTGCATCCTGTATGGCACTGCCATGGCTGCCTCCCCATCCCCAGGAGCCTGTGCCAGGGTCACTGCTGTGCCAGGGTCACTGCTGTGCCACAGAGCCGCAACAAAGCTGGAGTAAACCCCGAGGAAAGGGCACGGACAGAACCCGGCGGTGCCCAATCCTGGGTATAGAGCATCGGCCAGACCTGATTGCAATGGCGCCTGCATCCTGCATGGCACTGCCATGGCTGCCACCCCTCTCCTGGCAGCCTGTGCCAGGGTCACTGCTGTGCCAGGGTCACTGCTGTGCCACAGAGCCGCAACAAAGCTGGAGTAAACCCTGAGGAAAGGGCACGGAGAGAACCCGGCGGTGCCCAATCCTGGGTATAGAGCATCGGCCAGACCCGATTGCAATGGCGCCTGCATCCTGCATGGCACTGCCATGGCTGCCACCCCTCTCCTGGCAGCCTGTGCCAGGGTCACTGCTGTGCCACAAATGAACCTGGAGTAAACCCTGAGTAAAGCACACGGAGAGAACCCGGCGGTGCCCAATCCCGGGTATAGAGCATCGGCCAGACCCGATTGCAATGGCGCCTGCATCCTGCATGGCACTGCCATGGCTGCCACCCCTCTCCTGGCAGCCTGTGCCAGGGTCACTGCTGTGCCACAGAGCCGCAACAAAGCTGGAGTAAACCCTGAGGAAAGGGCACGGAGAGAACGCGGCGGTGCCCAATCCCGATTGCAATGGCGCCTGCATCCTGCATGGCACTGCCATGGCTGCCACCCCTCTCCTGGCAGCCTGGCAGCTGTTCTGCTGTGCCACAAATAAACCTGGAGTAAACCCTGAGTAAAGCACACGGAGAGAACCCAACCCAATTTTCAGAGCATCGTCCTGAGCCCGCAGTCGGGCAGCGCCGGCTCCAACAATGGCACGCAGCTACTACTGCCATTACTAGCAGGAGTAAGTAGGCTTGAGGGATGTGGTGATTGCTCTCACACCAACAATCCACCCAAAAAATCCCATTTTTTCCATCTGGATGAAGCTCAGCTGCCTCACATTTCCCATGGAGGAAGGAATCGATGCTCCAACCTCTCTGCAGGATAGAGTTCGCTAGCAAAACAAATTCTACAACAACATTAAAATAAATCTAAAATTCATTAAGAATTTGGGCATTCATTAAGAATTTTTTTGGGCATTAATTAAGAATTTTGGGCATTAATTAAGAATTTTGGGGCATTAATTAAGAATTTATTTGGGCATTACAGCCCTTTGCTCTGTCAGGGAGTTTTCCCTGCAAGCAGCTCCGAGATGGAAATCAATGCCCGAATTTCCAGGCCGGAAAGCTTGGAAGGACCCAGAGGTGAATTTTTGGGGCCCAGAGAGCCCAAAATCAGTGCAGGCCCCTCCAGGGAATTTGGCACCGAATTTTGCCCATCAAGAATGGTAAATTCAATTATTGCAGGGAGAAGGATGGAGCAGAATAGCCCCTGGCAGATGGCACATCCTCTGCCATGTATATTCATTTTTCTGTGCTCCATCAGCTGAAACATTCCCAGGTTATCCCAGTTTTTCTCCCCCTGGGAGCTGGGAATATTTTTGGGGAAAAGAAAAGATTTTGAAGCCGTGACCGCTCCTTAGAAAATTGCAGAGCTGTCGTTGTATTTCAATGCTCCGATCACCTTTTTGCTGCCATTCCCAGCTACAACAAGTTTACCACCAGGAGTAAATGTTTGAGCTTTCCTTGGGAATTCAGGCCACAAAATTCCAGAAGAATTCTAACAAAAATCCACCTGAATTTGGGAGTGGCACGAATACAAATCCAAGAGGAAAAAGCCAAATTGTACCTCACATATTTATTTTTTTTTTCCCTGAACTCGGAGCCAGGTTTCATTTTGTTCCCAACTCCCTGAGATCCTGATCCAGCCATCACTAAACTTCATAAAAAAAACAATTAAATCGCTTGATTTGTGCAAAAATCAGCAGTGAAAGATGGAAATTTGGAGGCAAGGACAGCACAGCGTCCCCACACCCAGTGACATTTGGCTGCAGAATTCTGAATTATTCAATATATTTAAGGTAGCATGGAAGGAAAGAGGAGGAGAAATAAAAATCTCTATTATAGGGGGTTTTTTTCTCTCTCTTTTTTATTCTTTTGAATGGTATTTCTGCACCAAACTCAGCCCTGGTTTTTTCTCAAATTGACGCATCCCTCACCTGAGCAACCCCAATTCCATTTGGGTGAGGATCAAACACCAAAATCCTGCAGCTTTCCCACACTCCAAACCCAAAAACCTCGCAATTTTCGTTAGGATTTCCACACCCAACCCAAAACCTCAGGAAGTGAAACTGCGCTGGATTTGTGATTCCCTCGTTAGGGATAAATTCATTTGTTGCTCTAATGCAGGCCAAAATGAAAAGTGAGGTTTGAAATCCTTTCGAGGGACTTTTTGCTTGGAGATTTTTTGCCTTTTTTTTAATCTGGGCAATGATAAAAATTCCGCTTTTCTCGGATTTTGCTGCCACCCACACGCTATTCAAGCAGCTCCAGAGTGGGCAATCCAGAACAGATGCTCCCAAACGGAGGTAAAAAATTCCAGCCTTTAAATATAGCAGCAGCAGAAAACTGAAAGGATTCAGGAAGATGTGGGCTTTTGATGAACAGCTAAAAAAGCGAAATAATGTCAAATGTGACAGACCCGGGGGAAAAGCTCTTTCAAAAATCCGCTCTTCAAATTTCCGATTATGGGAGCCATTGCGAACTCGTCCCAAAATTTTAGTCGGTGCAAATGAAATAAATACAAAAAAAAATAAAAAAAAGGGGGAAAATAAAGCAGGAAAAAGCAAAAAGCAAGCCCATTGTTGAAGTGAAGTAACAGCTATTAAATCACTTTGCAACGAGGATGGCAATGGGAGGGATGTGCCCCGGTTCTGCCGATGCTCCGAACACCTGCCGACATCAAACGGCTGACAAAAAAAAGGCTTTCATGTGAAAAATGCTCCCTGCGAATGGCCCGGCTGGAGCTCAGGTTACATTCCATTCTCCTCCCCTGCTTGGGAACATGGGGAGAAGCCATGTTTGTGGAATTCGGCGTTCCAAAGGGGAGCGGGGGTTTTACTTTCTTCTCCCAACACGGCAGCGCGGATTAGGCGAGCAAAAAAGCCACGGGAATGATTCCCGCACTTCCTAAAGTCCGCTTAGTTTCACTTCCCTGCTTGGGATTACTTTGCTTTTTATTTTAATCTCCCTTTTTCCCTCCCCTCTGTGCCAGAGAACTTTGGGTTTAGCGCAGGCAATCTGGGTTGGCAAGAGGAATATTTAAAGGTCAGCTCAAACTTCAGAGGGGAAGGAAAAGCAGGATGCGATTCTGCATAATGACACAAACAGCCTCAGCCAGGCAATTCTCTGCAATTCTGGCCAGGTGTTGTTTTGAGTGCCTTTTAACTCCATATTCTTAATTTCCTGCAGCTCATGAAATCAATTCCTCCCATTCTTTCCATTCTCAAACCCAAACCGAATCCCGCTCCCATTCGCGCTCCTGATACCAATGACTGCAGAGGTGAGCTTTAGGAGGGAATTCTTATATAAATATAAATATAAATATAAATATAAATATAAATATAAATATAAATATAAATATAAATATAAATATAAATATAAATATAATTATAAATATAAATATAACTCTGGAGTCATTTGCTGTCAGCCCAAGTGCTGCTTGCTGCATTGGACTGGGCTGTGAGCGTGACAAATTGATTTGTCTGGCACAAGCACTCCAGCGAAAACAAACCGAGAGCCGGCCTCATCCCTTTCCCAAAAATTGGGGCAGAAAAGGACAAAAACCAGGGTTCAAACCTAGAGCTCATGGTTGGAAAGTTAACCCAGCCCAAGAGCAAAATTCTCCGAGTTGCTATCTCTCAATACAAGCACATTGATATCTCACAATATAAGCAAGTTGCTATCTCTCAATATAAGTTGCCATCTCTCAATATAAGCAAGTTGCTAGTTCACAATATAAGCAAGTTTGGGAAGATAAAACAAACCCAGGTTGTCATTTAGAGCCTAATTAGAAGAAGCAGAGCCTAACTAGAATCAATAGAATAAAAGGCACAAAATGAGTGTTGAGGTGAAGGAAAGCAGAGCAAACTTCCCAGCCGAAATGCCGCTCAGGAAATCAAAACCAGAACGATGCCCCAGTGCATGGAATAACGAGGAGCCCCTGAAAAGAGCAAAGCTGCAGATTTCAGGTGTGAAACTCCCTGCCAGGAAGGGTTTCTCTGTGCATCTCGGATTCCCCACACACACACAGTGTGCTGGCATGTGGGATAGGCTGGGAATTCAATATCCCCCACCTGGGCTGCATCCCAGAGCAGGGAAATGCGCACGGGGATCTTTGGGAGCTCTCGTTGGTCAGGCACAGAGAAACCCCTCCAGAAACTGGGGGTGCCAGACAATCCCTGTCCACACACAGAGCCCCCAAAACGCTTTTGTGCTGACAAAAGGTGGCCCTGCAAAGTCATCCCAAACATTTCCATGTCTGAAAGCAGCAACAGAAAGTCACTGGAATGATTGCATTCCCAAAAATGATTCCATCAGCACGCAGCCCTCTCTAATCCTAAAGACTTTTTTTTTGTCCCCTGCTGTTTAGTCTGGGATACTTATTTTATTGCTACAGCCTTCAATTCTAATGCACAAAATTAATTTGCACACAAGAGGTTTGGACGATCGTCCCCGACAGACAAAGACAGGCTTTGGAATTGGAAATAAAAAAATTCTCCAGGGCTCAAATCGCTAAAGGGAAAAGATAAATCTACTGGAAAACGAGAACAATTTTAAGCAATGATTAAACAGAGGCGAAGTCCAGGGGTTTTTAAAAAATCACAAATGTGTGGCGACGCTCTAAAAACCTCCCAGGCTTGAGGAAATAACAATAATAATAACAACAATCATCAACATCAGAATGAGAATAACCGGCTCTTAGGAATAATTCCGCTGCAATCCGAACGGATCCGCTCCCCCACGAGAGATTAAAGCACCACAACAAAGGTAATGCCCACGGAGAAATCAAATAAATCCCAACGCTTTCGCTACCACGCACGGAACAAAAAAAACAGGGTACATACTTGAGCCACTAAAATGTCCACTCGCCAAGGAAGTTGGTCCATTTTTCCCGCTGCTCACAGGAGGTGAAAACATCTACAACAACAAAAAAAACAAACAAAAACAAACAAAGAGGCATTACTAGTGCGAAAGGAGCAATTGGCGAGGCCGAAAGTTGCCGGCGCATTCCTGAGGAGTTTGTCTGCCCCCGAAGCGAAGCGAGATTGCGGTCCCGCTTTTCTCAAGCTCCTCGGCTTCCCAAACCATCCGCCCTTCTCGCCCGAGCCTCGGAGCCCTAACAGCGTTTTACTCCTCCGAGCAACAAAATTTGGGAATGCGAAAAAAGTTGGGGATGGGTCGCGACCTTGGTCATCAACGTAGCGACGTCCATTTCCATGCCGCTGCGGGATTTGCCTGGCATGTGGGAACCCAAATAATAATAATAATGCCAAGTGCCACCTGCCCTAAATTCTCATTCCGTCTCTCCCACCGAGCAATTGGAAGCCAGGCTCGCTCCTCGCCCCCTCTCCCTCCCTCTCGCACTCCTCTCTCTCTCTCTCTCTCTCTCTCTCTCTCTCTCTTCCCAAGCATTTATTTCGACCCTAATTGGTTTCTCCCTTCTCCGACGTGTCTAGTGGATAATACGCACCTTCCCTGAGTCAGAGGCTGCAAAAAGCCAAGGAACAAATGGGAAAAGTGCAGCGCCAAGCAGAGAGGGGGCTGCGAGGCTGCTGCCGCAGGCTACGCTGGCTGCCCAAACTTCCCCGAGCCATCCCTCAGAAGCCGAGGCTGGATGGAGCACGCAAGGGGGAAAAGCCAGAGGGGAGGGGGGCCGAGCGAGCCGAGGCGCCTCTCGCAGCACAAAATCAAGAACTAAAGTGGATAGAGAGATATTCCTGACATCTTGGGGGGAAGGGAGGGGATGGATAGAGGGAGGAAGGAAGGAAGGAAGGGGTTGGAGGGGGAGGGGGGAGCCTGACAAAAGTAGACAAGTGCACGCGTCCGGCGCAAGGTTCGGCCTCCAAAGCGGCCCAGGGGGGGACAAAAATCCCTCTCGGCCTCCAAAATCGCTGCCCCGATCCTGCCCGGGGCGGGGATCAAAAGCTCGGAGAGGTTTTAATGCCAGCACAAGGCATAGGAGGTTGCAGGGGAAACTTTCGAGTGAGACGGGTCGTGGATTTCTTTGCACTTTCCATGTGCCCGTAATGGAAACAAGGGGAGAACGGAAAGGAGAATATCAGCGAGTCATTAGCAATGAATTAGCCGGTGTGCCAACGGCGCCGGGAAATCGAAAGCACAATAAAAGTGCAATATCGGTACGATGGAAGGATGAGAAATGGTCAATTTTCGGGGCGTTTCTTTTGGCAGGAATGATTTGAGCCATGAAACCAAGCTGCGAACGCGCCTGCATCTCCCATCACACGCAATCAGAAAGAACTAAAAATACTCAGTTTGGATTTTTCTTTTTTTTTTTTTAAGCGAAAAAAATATATTTACCATGCTTCTAGCTGCTGATTAAAAATTGCCCAATGCACTTAGAGCACAGTTTGGGGTTGGTTTTGTCGCTTTAGGGGTTTTTTTTTGGCTGGATTTTCTTTTTGTTACCAGAGCAGCTAGAATTTTTTTTTTAATTTTTTTTTTTTTTTTTTCAGCTGTTGCTAATTTCCACCGTTGTTTCTTACCGCACTGAAATCCAGTAAATCACTCAGTTCTTTGTCCGTCCCTAAGGCAGCCATTCGCTGTTGGTGATGCATTTTAGCAAAATCACACAAACCTAGAAACATGGAAATAACCGCAATCAGAAATCCCGAGCCTTGCAGGAAACACAGTCGGATTTTGCTTTTTCAAGGGGGGGGGGTCGGGGGAGTGGGTGGTTGAGAAGAAGAAGGGAGGGGAAAAAAAAGATGGAGGGGCAGCAAAAAAAAAAAAAAAACAAAAAAACCCAAAAACACAACAACGAAAAAAAAAAGCGATATTGTATTTCCAAAGAGGCGAGCCAAACCCGGCAACATCCACTCTTTAAACCCAAATCCGGAGGAGCAAAAAAAAGGCAAAGCCTCGCTCCCGGAGCATCATTTATGCAACAGGAGGTTCAGGCAGGAATGAATGAGGATCGCAGAGAAGAAACTACAGCCATCCGCTCCCAACTTTTTCCCCTTCTCCTTCTTTCCACGCCAAGTAGCGTTCGGAGGCACGAACGGCAAAGAGCAAAAACAAAAAAGCCACGGCGAGACGCGAAGTGCAGGTTCCGGGGTGGGGGGGGGGAACGGGGGCCAATTAGCCCCGATTGTTAATTTGCGGAGAGCAGAGGGGGGGGTGAGGCCGATGCAAGCGGGCGGCTCGGGCCTGTGCGAGGCAGCGCCTGGGGGAGGGGAGCGCGGTGAGGCAGCGAAAGGGAGAGAGGGAAGGAGCCGGAGCTCGGAGCTCGGAGCTCGGAGCTCGGAGCTCGGAGCTGAGCCCGGCCGGGCCCCGCCGTACCCGCGGCCGCCGCTCATGGAGCTCCGCGCCCGAGGATTCCACCTTGGGTTCGCCCGGCTCTCGCACACACACACACACACACTCACACACACACACACACACACATGGCCAAGCGCGTTTCTACGGGGCCGCGGACGCACGTGACGTGGCCGAAAGGAACAATATTTTTTTCCCCCGTTCCCTTCGCCTTTTTGGTTTTTTTTTTAGCTAGAATGCCCTGCTTTGTTTTGGTCGCCTTACTCGCAACGCCCAGCTTTGCCATTTTTCCCGGAGCATTCATAGCGCGAAGTTTGCGAAGCAGCCCCGTGGATTTCCGCGCAAGTTTTTTGGGGATGCTGCCAGCCCTCCCCCTGTCCCCCTCGCCCTTCCTGCTTCTCCCCCATCCCCTCCGCCACTTTTATTCCGCTTTTTCCACCCCGCTAGAGAGAACTCCCGGGAGTTCATTTTCCGGCATTTTTCCCCAGCGTCTGCACCTTGGTGTATTTGCCACACGTGTAGTTACATCTATGCAATGTATATATATACAATGTAGCGATTCACACACTTTCTTTTTTCTTTTCTTTCTTTTTTTTTTAAATAACACATCGGGATCGACAATCTCAATCAAAAAAATAAAAATGAAAGCAAAAAAAAAAAAAAAAAAAAAAACCACAGACAAGTTAGTCTAACAGCAAATTGGAACTTTACCTTAAATGGCCACAAATATGTTCACAATATTCCAAGGGGGGGAAAAAAAAGGAATAAAAAAATAATCAAAATAAAAAAGAGAGGAATCTTCTGCCAAAGTGCTTTATTGTCTCACACGTATGTGACCCTCCAAAACCACCAAAAAAGTAGGGAAAGTGTCAGTCCTGCTCCGGGTTATTCCACAGCTTTACAGGCACACTACACCTGGCTTTGTTGGGATTTGGGGGGCCCGGCCACCGGCCACAAAAAAAATCCTATAAATTAGATTTCAAAAATTTCAAAATTCAAAACCAAGGAAGAAGAAAAAAAAACAAAGAAAAAGGAAAAAAAGAAGGTCCGACAACTTTTGCCCTATTGTTTTTACAGACACATGGTGACGGGCTCGCAGCGCCGCGGCTCTCGGGGACTTGCCCCCTCCTTGTCCTTCCTTTAAAAAAAAAAAACAAAACCAAAAAAAAACCCCAAATCCCGAAAAAAAAAAAAAAAACCCAGGCGACTCCCCCCTCGGGGGAGCGCGGGGCCGCCCGTTCCCCAACTTGGTCCAAGTTTAGAGCAGCGCCCGCCGCCTCCTCCGGCTCAGCAGCGCGGCCTCCCCCGCCGAGCCGCGGCCGATCGCATCCCGCCCGGGCAGCCGCATCGCCCGCCGCTCACATCCGGGCAATGCCCGCCGCCTTATAAGCGCCGCCGCCGCCGCTCGCAGACAATGACGAGGAGGAGGAGGAGGAGGAGGAGGAGGAGGAGGAGGGCGGGAGGAAGCGGGCGGGACGGCGCGGCGGGGCTCACAAGATGGAGGGGCCCCGCCGCCCCCTCACGTGTTCCCGCGCAAGCCCCGCCGATCGGATCGGGGCCCGCCGGGGCCGGGCCCGCGGCAATGCCCGCCCGGGGGGGCTCCGGCTGCGCTCGGCCATGGGAGGGCCGGAGAGCTTCGTGCCGCAGCCTCGGCACGCCCGGGAGAGGCTCCGGCACACCCGGGAGGGGGATCCAGTACACCGGGAGGGGATCCGGCACCCTCAGCACACTCGGGAGGGGCTCCGGCACACCCGGGAGGGGATCCAGCACACCCGGGAGGGGATCCAGTGCACCGGGAGGGGATCCGGCACCCTCAGCACACCCGGGAGGGGCTCCGGCACACCCGGGAGGGGATCCAGTGCACCGTGAGGGGATCCAGTACACCGCGAGGGGATCCGGCACCCTCAGCACACCCGGGAGGGGATCCAGTGCACCGGGAGGGGATCCGGCACCCTCAGCACACCCATGAGGGGCTCCAGCACACCCATAAGGGGTTTCAGCACCCTCAGCACACCCATGAGGGGCTCCAGCACACCCATAAGGGGTTTCAGCACCCTCAGCACACCCATGAGGGGCTCCAGCACACCCGGGAGGGGTTTCAGCACCCTCAGCACACCCATGAGGGGCTCCAGCACACCCGGGAGGGGATCCGGCACCCTCAGCACACCCGGGAGGGGCTCCAGCACACCCATAAGGGATTTCAGCACTCTCAGCACACCCATGAGGGGCTCCAGCACACCCGGGAGGGGATCCAGCACCCTCAGCACACCCATGAGGGGCTCCAGCACACCCGGGACAGGTTCTAGCATCCTAAATATATCCATGATGGGTTTCAGGACACCCATAATGGGTTTCAGCACCCTCAGCACACCCGGGAGGGGCTCCAGCACACCCGGGAGGGGATCCAGCACACCCGGGACAGGCTCTAGCATCCTAAATACATCCATGATGGGTTTCAGGACACCCATAAGGGGTTTCAGCACCCTCAGCACACCCATGAGGTGTTCCAGTACACCCATAAGGGGTTTCAGCACCCTCAGCACACCCGGGACAGGCTCTAGCATCCTAAACACATCCATAACGGGTTCCAGTACACCCATAAGGGGTTTCAGCACCCTCAGCACACCTGTGCGGGGTTCCAGCACATCCATGAATGGTTTCAGCACCCTCAGCACACTCATGAGGGGTTCCAGAACCCTCAGCAAGACCTAGGATGGCTTCCATCCTCAACAGACCCAGAAGGGCTTCAGAATCCTCAGCAAACAACACCTTGAAGGCTTTCAGACCCCTTTGACAACCCTCAAAGGGTTTAGAGCCCTCAGCAAACCCCGTGAGAGGTTTCAGACCCCTCACCAGAACCATGAGGGCTTTCAGGGCCCTTCATCCCACCCGGAACTCAGCAAACCCTGTGAAACCACGTGCCCTCAAACCACAACTTATGACAACTGCCTCAGCACTTACCTGAAGGGCTTCAGGTCCCGCAGACTCCCGATGGGTTTCGTGCCCCTTCGCCATGATCAGGCTCCGTGAGGGCGTTTCGGCTTCCATAGATCCTCCAAGGTTTTCCCCTGCTCCCGGCCCTCAGCAGATGACATGGGGGGCCTGGGAGAGCTCGCTCCTCGTTGCCATGAAGGGGGATAACGTCATTCCGCCCCGGCGTGGGGAGGGGCCCTGGCGTGAGGGAGGGGCCCTGGCGTGAGGGAGGGCCCTGACGTGAGGGGGCGCCATCGTGCCACTCCGCCGTGAGGGAGCTCGTGCCCCTCCATCGTGAGGGAGTTCCCGCCGCTCCACCGTGAAGGAGTTCCCGCCGCTCCATCGTGAGGGGGCTCGCGCCGCTCCATCGTGAGGGAGTTCCCGCCTCTCCATCGTGAGGGGGCTCGCGCCGCTGCATCGTGAGGGAGTTCCCGCCGCTGCATCGTGAGGGAATTCCCGCCGCTCCATCGTGAGGGAGCTCGCGCCGCTCCATCGTGAGGGGGCTCGCGCCGTTCCATCGTGAGGGGGCTCGCGCCTCTCCATCGTGAGGGGCCTCGCGCCTCTCCATCGTGAGTGGGCTCGCGCCGCTGCATCGTGAGGGGGCTCGCGCCTCTCCATCGTGAGGGAGCTCGCGCCGCTGCATCGTGAGTGGGCTCGCGCCGCTCCATCGTGAGGGAATTCCCGCCGCCCCATCGTGAGGGAATTCCCGCCGCTCCATCGTGAGGGAGTTCCCGCCGCTCCATCGTGAGGGAGTTCCCGCCGCTCCACCGTGAAAGAATTCCCGCCGCTGCATCGTGAGTGAGTTCCCGCCGCTCCATCGTGAGGGGGCTCGCGCCGCTGCATCGTGAGGGGGCTCGCGCCGCTGCATCGTGAGGGGGCTCGCGCCGCTCCATCGTGAGGGGGCTCGCGCCGCTCCATCGTGAGGGGGCTCGCGCCGCTCCATCGTGAGGGAGCTCGCACCAGGCTGCCCTGAGGGACCTCGAGCCATTCCGCCGTGAGGGGGTTCCCGCCGTGAGGGAGCTCACACCACTCCGCCATAATGGAGCTCACACCACTCCGGCCTGATGGAGCTCACACCACTCCGCTATAATGGAGCTCACACCGCTCCGGCCTGATGGAGCTCACACCACTCCGCTATAATGGAGCTCACACCACTCCGCCCTGAGGCGCTCACGCCATTCCGCCGTGAGGGGCTGAAGCCTCGGGCAGGCCTCCCTAGGGCTCTGGCCCAGCCCCGGCCCCTCAGAGGCCCCGCGAAATTTCCCGCCTTCGCCTTGGCGCCATTGCTGAGGGGCCGTGAGGGGCTCCAGCCCCCTCAGCACCCGCAGACTCTGTGAGGGGTTTCAGCGCCTCAGCCGGGATCAGACCTCGAAGATTTTCAGCCCGCTCAGCCCTCAGCAGCCCGCGACAAAAGGTAGGTTTGAATTATTCATTTTTTCAATGTTTTTTTTGGGGTGCTGAGCCCGCAACGGGGCTGGTGCACGAGCAGGTGGTGGGAATGAAAAGAAGGAAGGGAATGGGGAAAAGCAAAGGGAAGGGGAATGTTACAAAATCGTGGAATGGTTTGGGTTGGAAGGGTCTATCACTGGACCAGAATGCTCCAAGCCCCATCCAGCCTAGCTTTGGACACTTCCAGGGATGCTGCCTCCAAATTAATGATGGATTTGGTTAATAACGGGCTTGTGTGGTTTTATTTGGAAATTAAGTAGGAAAAGGGCTAACCCAACTGCCACCCTGGCCTCGGTATTATTCATTTTCCAGTTTTAATCCTCTGGATTTTATACTGTCCCCATATGTCCTGTTTTCAGCAGGCCACAGGAATTCCATTTGCACAGTTGGCTGAGCAGGGGGGCCTTTGGCCACCTCAGAATTCACAGACCCGGGAAATTTTATCAGAGCCCTCTTCCTTGGAAGTGTCCAGGGTCAGTTAGGATAGGGCATGGACAAGTGGTCAAGGGGGATGGAACTGGAGCGTCCTTAAAAATCCCAAACCTTTCCCTGATTCTGTCACGGTGATTGTGAAAATAAGTGGATGGATGTTATGGAGCTGCAGTAGCTGATGCCATGAACCCAGAGCTTCCACACTGGTTTTTTAGGATAAAACCCAAGTGGAACATAGCTGAACTTCATAACTTTTATCGGGTAAACCCCCCCAGTCAACCAAAGTGTTTGTTTCTCCGCTTTTCGAAAAGAAACAGGCGGGAAAATGGAGCAAGAAAAACCTTGTCATTTTCACGCAGTTTCTCTCTTTGTGCTTCCTTGTTGTGGTGTCAACATGAGGCTACTTTGGCTTAGAGGGAATGTAAATTTGTTCATTTCGGTGCGGCTTTGCAAAGAGTGCGTTTCATTCATGGCCTCGGAAATGCTGCAGATTTCCATGGAAAGGTGCTCCTGGAGGAGGGAGAATATTCTTCTGTATTGGCCTGAATTCCGATTAAAATTTGGTTTGTTTGCTAATTCCCTAATGAAATAGGGTGTTTGATTTCAATTACAGCGAAATGTCATCATTTTCGGTTGTACTAATGGATGTGGAATACTGCAGTCCATTAGGGAGAAAACAGTGGATTTGGGAAAAAGGCCAAGAGGTGCAGGGGATGCAAAGAGATTTTCCATGTATTTTCAATTTTTGTAATGGGCATATGTAGGTCATTATGGAAATCTATGGTTTGTGATGACAGGAAAACAGAAAACACAATAAGGCAATTTTTTAGGGAGATTTCAGCGGGAATTGTTGATATTTGGGGGATCTGGAGAAGTGTTTGGGGTAACCTGGGCTGCTGGAAGGTGTGATGGGGGGATGATCCTTTAAATCCAAGTTTGGTTTTCCATCCCCAGCTTCTCTGGGAATTCCATTTGGAGCGACCCTCTGGGAGACTTGATGAGCTTGAACAGTTCATTCCCCTGTTTGGTATTCTTTGCATTATTGAGCGTTCTTTGAAGGCTCAAATGTGTTGTTGTTGTTCTAAAATGTTTTTATATCTGATTTCACATCTTATTGCCGTTATTGCCGGTTGCTATTGAGCCTGGACCCGTCGGTGGCTGGGGAGCCTGGGGCTGAGTCCCGTCGCTTGTCCCTCTAATTGAATTAAAAGCTGCTGTAAAAAAATACATGGGAATAAGAATAGCAGAGGGATGAAGAAGGAAATAATTGGGGGAGTACGTGGCTGGATTAGTTATTGTCCCAATTAGCTGCCTGAATTAGCTCCTTGACAGGGAACGCTGAGGGAAGGATAAAGGGCTATCGGTGACAAGGCCAGTTTTTAGGGAAGCTGCTCCTCTAAGTGCATTAGGATTGCAGCAGAAAGAGCTGCAGGTTTCACTTAAATGGATTTGGATTCTGCTCATTTTTTCTAACAGTAGATTTGTTTCACTTCCATATTAATCTCCTTTTATGAAACCATAGAAATGCCAACCTTTGTTTTCCTGGGAGCAGCCTAGGACATAATCTAACTTTACCCAAAAAAATACAAGTATTTGTGCTTAGTGAAGAGGCTGGATTGAAATCCTGTGAACTGGACACACAATGATGTCATTTCCAGGTCTAAGAAAAGTTGATTATTTGCAGTGAACTCTAGGGAACACATCTGATATTCCTGAGCTTCATTCCAGTCCATCCACAGCCAAGCTGCCTGCAGGCTGGTTCTGGTTGCACTGAGAAATCGAACCCCAACCATTCCTGGTTCTGAGGTTGGAGTTTCACCAGCAGCAAGGTGAGGCTCAGGGGGAAGAGGAGCGAGGCAGGGAAAGGCAAGGAAAGGAAAATAAAATAATATCCATGTGCATGTTTTGCACATGGATAACTCCACACTCGGAGGAGGGATTCGGTCCCGCGCTCAAAGCCCAGAGCAGCCGCGCTCGGATGTGCCAAGCACCTGTGCAAGAATGCAGCTGCAAGGCCCTGGGAAACAATGGGAGCTGTGACAGTTCATTAATACAAGGCAGCCCCGAGATTGATTTGGGAAAGCGTCCATCCAGGATTCCACATAAGGCTCCGTGCCATTCCTGGGCTGTGGAGGTGTGCCACCCCAGTTTGGGGGCCGGCAACAACACAAATTCTTTTTCATTCCATAATCATTCCATAGGTTGAGATTTTTTCCTTGTTTTCTATTTTATTTTATTTTTTTTTCTAGTTTGCTCTGGCTATTTTTTTTTTTTTTTTCTGGTGAAGCAAGGGTTTGGAAAGTGCAGGCAGCATTTCAAACTGTGTGATCTGCACAGATGGGAATGAAGGAACATTCTCCAGGCGAAAATTGTTCTCAGAGACATTTGGATTGAGCAGGATTTGTCTGTGTGCGGGGTTTGGAACATCCTGGTTTCCAACAGGAGATGCTCGGGCAGCACCAGCGGATCCAACCCCTTCTCCCGTGGCCTAGGGATGGAAACCCACGGGAAGGGCTGGTCCGTGGCAAATCCTCGCGTGTTGTGCCCTCACTTGGTGAATTCGAGTCGTGTGTGTGTGTGGAGCCCCGCGTTTGATGAAGAGTTTCTGTCAGCGCAGGCAGCACTTACAAATGACAGGGTGGGCAGCGATGGGCAGGGCGAATCCAAACCAATTCGCTTTGCATAGATTAGCAGCTCCTAAAGAGATCCCACATTCAGCCGGCAGAGAGGTTTGCAGGGTGCAGTGGCACGGAGAGGCTTTGCTGCCCACGTCTTGTGGTTTTTCCTCGCTTCCCCTTCCTCCCCCTTTTGGTTTCCAAAGCGAATTTCCCCATTTCCAGATGCAACCGCAATAGAAATCAAAGCAGGCAGTGAAATGATCGGAGCCTATAAGAAAAAAGGGGGGATCATCCAACTGCATTTTCCTGCTGATGGGTCCCTGGTGCTAAATACACCGGGAGCTGGGCTTATCAAATTTTGGAGCTCCGGAGTGTCTGGAAAAGCTCGTGGCATCGGGCCGAGGCGCTGCCAGCTCCCCCTTCCGTGCCCGCCTGCCTTTTGTTCTCCAAACCCGAAATTTGCGCCGTTTTCGTTTCCCTCCTCTCCCGGCATGGCTTCGCAAAATGCTTAGCCTTAAGTAATAGTCAGTAAAAGGCGAATTACCTTCAATCAGGCAAGGGTTATCTAATTTAGCAAATAGGAAATAGAGAGAAAATCAAACGAAATGAAATGTAAACAGGATAATTCATAGCTAATCCATGGGCTTGCTCAACAGGAGGAGTCTTTTCGTTGTGCTCGCAGGTGTTCGAGCCCAAACCAACAGGCCCTGCCCTGCCAGAAGTGATCCCCCAAATCCTCATGTCCATTTTTGTTTTTATCCTAGCACCCCCTCAGTTTCCCTCCGTGCTTGTATCGGCCCCCACGGGGATGGGATAGCACCGGGGCAGACCTTGCTGTGACATTTAGGCGAGAGATTCCATAGAATCCCACCCTGCCTTGGCTCGGGGGGAATTAAAGATCACCCCTTGGGCACTGCCAGGGGAGAATTCCCTCCCTCCCTCCCAGTATCCCAGCCCAGGCTCCCCAGTTTCCCCAAGCTGCCGTTCCCTCGCTGCCTTTTTATTAATATGCAGCTCAGCGCCGTCCCACGGCCTAATGAAGCTTATTAGAGGATCCTGGCAGAAAGCTTTCCAACTTCCTTCCAATTAGCCCTCGGTGCTTCAGAGGGATCCTGGTACAGGGGAGCTGGTTGGCAACTTCAGATGTCCTTGTTAGATTCAAGGCTCCTCAGATGCTGATTACCCCCTCCGGCTGGCTTCTCCATTGTTCTCCACACTCACCGGTGCTTTTGGATGCTTTATTTAGGCTACGGATCACTGGGATGGTCCTGGGTTATTAAGGAGAGGATTTGAAGGACACTTGCAGGGAAGGGGAGCCCACTCAGATAAGGGAATTTGATCCTGGTTCCGAAATAAAGAACGTTCCCAGCTCCTGTGTGAGCTTTCCCTGCCACTTCCAATGGGAAATAAATGTAGAAATGCATCCCTGGGTTTGCTGTACCTCCTTGCTGTGAGCGATCTGGCATCGTGGGAAGTGTCCCTGCCTCTGGTAGGGGGTTCCATCCCTAAAATCCCTGGGTTATTAAGGAATGGTTTGGGTTGGAGAGGATTTGAAGGGCCATCCTGGGATACTTGCAGGGAAGGGGAGCCCACTCAGATAAGGGAGTTTGATCCTGGTTGTGAAATAAAGAACGTTCCCAGCTCCTGTGTGAGCTTTCCCTGCCACTTCCAATGGGAAATAAATGTAGAAATGCATCCCTGGGTTTGCTGTACCTCATTGCTGTGAGTGATCCAAGGGCATCGTGAAAAGTGTCCCTGCCTCTGGTAGGGGGTTCCATCCCTAAAATCCCTGGGTTATTAAGGAATGGTTTGGGTTGGAGAGGATTTGAAGGGCCATCCTGGGACACTTGCAGGGAAGGGGAGCCCACTCACATAAGGGAATTGGATCCTGGTTGCGAAATAAAGAATGTTCCCAGCACTGAGCTGCTCCTGTGTGAGCTTTCCCTGCCACTTCCAGTGGGAAATAAATGTAGAAATGCATCCCTGGGTTTGCTGTACCTCATCCCTAAAATCCCTTCCAAGCCAAGCCATTGCAGAACTCATTCCAGAACCTTCCGTGCCCCAAAGCCTGCAGGCAGCATTCCTGTTTCCATGCCAGTGATTCCCGAATGATATTTTGTCCCTGGTGGTAAAATGAGGATTGCATCCCCAGGAGGGAAACCTGCTCCCACCCTTTCTCCCAGTTCTCCCTGGGATTGGGATGAATTCCCGGCGATTGCTTTTCCAGTGAAACCCCTAACAATGAGGATTTTCCACCCTTTGGGCAAAGGAGCAAACTGGATTGCAGTGAGGCAATTAAGGCAAAGGAATATCAGCAGGTCACATCTTGCTTCCGGTGCAGCATCGGGAATTGTTGTGCCGCGAGTTGGGAGGAAGCGGCGGCGGGGCTGGGCTCGGTATTTAAAGCGAACAAACCCCTCTGTTAAATGACACGAAAGTAAAACGGGGGAAGAGTCCAAATTGCCCCAAATGTTCTCGCTTTTTCGCCTTTTTTTCCGTTCTGTTTTGATGCGGTTAATAATACAGCAGAGGTTAAATGAAACATGAAAAAGGGCTGTACATTAAAATTGAGATAACTCTTCCTTCAGTGAAGTGGAACCCAGCAGATGTAGCTGCACACTGTAATTGCTGCCTGTTTCCTGTCACTCTGATTAAGTTGCATTGTCCCCGCTCCAAGTGTAGGAATCAGTGGCTTCCCATAGGGCACAGCATGGGACAACAGGCAAATGACTGCGTGCACCTCCTGCCTGTCCTGGTGATGCTATCGGCACACAATCTCCACTGATGGCTGCTAAAATCAATAGGCTGTGTGCTGGGAGAGCCACTCCGCTCGAGGGCTGCTGTTTTGGGAGCAGCTCTGTTCTCCAATTAGGGTTGTGGGAACGGATCCATTCCAGGAGGGCAGATAAACCCAGGGCCTGTTTATTTAGGAGTCGCTTGCAGTGGTGTTTACCTTGTTCCAAAGCCATGGGATCCCAGAATAATGGATATTAATGGATTGTACCTGGGATCCCAAAATCATGGATATTAACTGTACCTAGGATCCCAGAACCATGGATATTAATGGATTATATCTGGGATCCCAAAATCATGGATATTAATTAACTGTACCTGTCTCACTCTGCACATTGCAGTGGTGTTCTCCTTGTTCCAAAGCCGTG